>NW_007258837.1:723677-738580 GCF_000164805.1 Carlito syrichta
AGAGATGAGGTCTCGCTGCCCAGGCGGGTCTCGAACCCACGGGCTCAGGCAATCCAGTCAGCTCAGCCTCCCAAAGGCGCAGGATTACAGGCTGAGCCACTGAGCCCGGCTTTCCTCCTCCTGATTCTTTTCTTCTTCTTCTCCTTCTCCTTCTTTTTTTCTCTCTCTCTCTCTATACACACACACACACACACACACACACACATAAATTAGCTGGGTGTGGTGGCATGCACCTGTAGTCCCAGCTACTTGGGAGGCTGAAGCAGGAGAATTAATTGCTTGAGCCCAAGAGTTTAAGACTGTGGTGGGCCATGATTGTACCACTCTAGCTTGGGCAACTAAGTGAAACCCTGTCTCAAAAAAAAGAAAAAAAGACGGCCGGGCTCGGTGGTTCAGCCTGTAATCCCAGCACTTTGGGAGGCCAAGGCGAGTGGATTGCCTGAGCCCTCGGGTTCGAGACCCGCCTAGGCAACTTGGCGAGACCTCATCTCTACAATAAATCAAAAATGAGCCGGGCGTGGTAGCGCGCGCCTGTAGCTCTAGCTACTTGGAAGGCTGAGGCGGAAGGATCGCCGGAGCCCAGTGGGTCGAGGCTGCAGTGGCCGGGAGCGGCCGCTGCACTCCAGTCTGGGCGATGGAGTGAGACTCTAACTCAAAAAAAAAAAGAAAAAGAAAAAAAAAAGACATACATACACACTAATCATTTCACTTCAAGTAAACTTTTATAGTGAGGTGGGGGCAGGGAGAATGACTTTGTGTATGCTTAATACCTAAGAAATAACTTTTACCTCGCAATTTAAAAAAACGACATTAGAGTAAAAAATATGCAGAATTTTGGATACCTTTTTTATACACAGTGAAACAAGAATGGCACCAAACTCTAAAAGGGATAAGGAAGATTTAGAAAACTGTAATTCAGCATCAGAAGTTAATGAATGTGGCACTTACTGTGTTCTGAAATGTTATGACTTACTGATTGAGGGGAGAATATTCTGAGAAGTCCATTGCCTACTTGAGTATTTTCTATTTCAGAAATAATCCCGTAACAATAACTTGAGACAGTTTTGCATAATTGTGGCAGGTAGCTACTCCACCCTGATCTAAGTACACGTTTGGGCATGTTTTCTTTTCCTTTATAGTTGCTTCTGCTCTGATGTATCATAGGTGTAAGTCCTTAATTTCTTTCCAGTGAAAGAATAATAGCTTATAATTTCTTCTGTTTCTTCTTCTTTGATGCAAGAGTGCGCTCCTCCCAGTTTTTAACGTGCATTGTTCAGTCTTTTCTTCCTGCTCTAAATTTTTTCTCCCCCATAGATTTACATCAAGTTAAGTGACTTAAGCTGTTTTGTGACATTATTTTGGGATTTTAATGTTTCTTGCTTTGGCGGCCCCTGACCATATCCAGATTTATTTTCTAGAGGAACCTAATTTAGTAATTTTTTTTTGGTAAAATAAGTACTATAAGCTTTCAACCCAACAGGCCACTCAAAAGTACATAGAGAAAAAAAGCCACATTTGTTCACAAACAGATGGATTTTTCTCTTTTCTTTTTTTAATCCTAAAGAGACATATATATATTCTTGAGTGATACAATATGTACCAGCTTTGAACAAACATTTTATCCAGACGTTAGGTCTAAACAAGAGAAAAAGCAACCGCTCAAACAGTATTGTTTACCACGATGAGATTTTTTGGTGTGAGCGTGTGGGTTTGCCTCTTGGACATTCTTGGGCTTAACGTCGCCTTTTGAAGTCATCCTTATGAATCTTTTCAGTTGGCTGGACATAAGGAAAGAAGACTTTTCTCGTGAGTGAATGTGAGAGCGATTATGTTAAGCGCTGAGTAAGAGTGTGCTGAGGACTTCATGTGACATGACACGCATGGCGGTCCCCACAGCTCACCTTCAGAAGGATGAGACAGAGACAAACACAGCTCTGCTTGCTCATCAGACGGCCCGGTGCTGAGTGGGAAAGATGGCTTCTCCTCCTGCTTTACTTTCCACTGCCTCTTCCGGAGACCCAGGGCCTCATGAGAAGCAGAAGCCAGAAGAAGTGGAGTTCTTGGCTCCCTGTTCAGAAACCGGTATTACAATTAATAGCTGAGGTTTTGAGGTCAACCAGATCCAGCAAGCCAAGGTGTCCTGTTCCCAGGAGCACCTTGAAGCCTGGCGATGCTAAAGTGAGGGTTGGTTTGCCTCTTCAAAGCCCGTCAGCGTCATCATTTGCTCAAGGTACGGAGATATATCATTTCACTTCGTACAAAAATGGGGCCAGGGCACAGAGAAGAAAGATGCGAGTGATCAGGAGAGAAGAAAGAAAGGCATCTTACTATTATATTTTTAACACTAATGACCGTTGCTCTTCGTCTCTAACATAATCTGCCAGTCTTGGAAGTTTATTTCTAGCCTTACAGAAAGTAGCTTGGAGCAGTTCATATGCCTGGATACGGCGGGCTGTGTGGTAGGGGAGGGAACAAGGTTCCTGCAGGCAGAAAGAAAGATCTGTGTTTGATCGGCTCTGCCATAGACTTTGCACGACCTTAAACAAGTTCCTCAGGCGACTTGGGCTCCATTTCATTATCTGTGACATCGTTACCATAAGAAGAACTCCACAGTGTGGCTTTGAGTTCTGGATGGGTTCCCACGCTCAAAGCATCAAGCACAGGGCCTGACACACATTCGTGTCCAGTCATTGACCTCTGCTATTATCATTAAAAATATAATTATATTCCCAGAAACGACAGGGCTGTCACGATCTTCTAGACCATCAACAAACTGAGGGATTTCTATTTATCTTCCCTGCATGGCCAGCACTTTTGGAGAAAAATCTCTTAGAGGGAAATTAAAGCTGTGTCACCAAATGTGATTTCTCAGGGTCACCTATAGGAACTGTCCACTACCAACGACAACAAAATCAGAATCTAGATTTTAGATGAAAGCAGGCTTAAGCCGGGCTCGGTGGCTCAGCCTGTCATCCCGCGCCTTTGGGAGGCTGAGGTGAGTGGATTGCCTGAGCCCGCGGGTTCGAGACCCGCCTGGGCAGCGAGACCTCATCTCTACAATAAATAAAAAAAAAAAAATCAGCCGGGCGTGGTAGCGTGCACCTGTAGTTCCAGCTCCTTGGAAGGCTGAGGCGGAAGGATCGCCGGAGCCCAGCAGGTCGAGGCTGCGGTGGCCGGGAGCGGCCACTGCACTCCCATCTGGGTGACAGAGTGAGACTCCAACTCAAAAAAAAAAAACAGAAAAGAAAAGAAAAGAAAGCAGGCTTCAAACCACCACAAGCAGCAAAAAAGGATCCAGTCACAAAAAAAGCAATATGTAGCCTGAAAAGCGTATGTGGCGGGTAAGTGGCATTCTGTGTGTACGTGTATGGTGGTAACAAGAAAGACTGAAGTGAAGAACAGAACGTAAACTGATTAAGAAATCTGAACGTGGGGCCATGCGCAATGGCTCATGCCTGCGCTTTGGGAAGTCAAGATGGGAGGATTTCTTGAGCCCAGGAGTGAGAAACCAGCCTAGACAACATAGCAAGACAAAAATACAAAAAAAAAAAAATTAGCCAGCTGTGGTGGTGCGTGCCTGTAGTCCCAGCTACTCGGGAGACTGAGGCAGTAGGATCACTTGAGCCCAGTCGAGGCCATAGTGAGCCTTGATTGTGTCACTGTTCTCCAGCCTGGTGAGAGTCAAGAGAAAATGGAAGAAGGAAGGAAGGAAGGAAAGAAGGAAGGAAAAAAGAAAGAGGGAGAGCCGGGCTCGGTGGCTCAGCCTGTAATCCCACGCCTTTGGGAGGCTGAGGTGAGTGGATTGCCTGACCCCGCGGGTTCGAGACCCGCCTGGGCAGTGAGACCTCATCTCTACAATAAATCATTAAAAATCAGCCGGGCGTGGTAGTGCCTGCCTGTAATTCCGGCTACTTGGAAGACTGAGGCGAAGGATCACCGGAGCCCAGTAGGTCGAGGTTGCAGTGGCTGGGAGTGGCCACTGCACTCCAGTCTGGGCGACAGAGTGAGACTCCAACTCAAAAAAAAAAAAAAAGAAAGAGTGAGGAAGGAAGAGAGAGTAAGACAGAAAGAGAAGGAAGGAGGAAGACAGGTAGAAAGAAATCTGGACATGCGTTCAAATCTAACCCCTCTACATAGCATTTATTCTTCTGAAAAATAAAAGTATTATTTAGTTTGTGGTCCTCAGTTTTCCCATCAATAAATGAGGACAACAGGCTTACTTCACAGGATTGTTATGAAGTTTACATGAGATGCTGGTGCAAAGCCATCAGCAGAACCCTGAGAAATGACTCAACGTGGTTATGAGTAACGTGAGCTTTTGCCTCTATTTAGCATGAGTTGGTCATGTTGTCTCCATTTTCTCTCTTGACTGCTTCCCTCAGTCATCAGGACTTCCAAAAACAAAATCCTGGAAATATTTTCTTCTAGGACATTTGAGTGCATCTGAGAAGGAAACATTCTAGAATGTAAAAGTCATAGCCAGCTATGTATGCCTAATTCTACAGGAACTCAGGCTGGGCCTCGCTTCTTTGGAGAGAGGCATAACATGGCTCCCCAAAGGCCAACTACAAGTCAAAGGCCATGCATCATGTTTTGACATCTCACTGTCAGAATTCATCTATCAGAAAGACACAGTTCATATGACTAATCTTGTTTGATTTGGCAATGAGGTGAAATGTCAATATGCTTCCCATTTTGCCTGAAATTATTAAATATACCAAAGGGAATATTACATGTGTGTTAGTCATCCCAGAATAAAGATGAGCATACATCCCTGAAAAGTTCAACCCTACTAATAGGATAATGGATCACCAGAATCCTTTATATTTGAAATACATACTTTATTCACATTCTTGCTTCACTTGGAGAATTGTGTCACTGCTGCAAAAGTCTTGGGTTTCTTTTAGCCCATGCCTGGATTCTCCATTGCCACTAATGGGAATTTCACCTTCCAGTGCAAGACAATATATGGAACTAAAATGACAATAGCAGAAGGAAAAGAATACGTTTTATATATTGTGCTACAGAATATTTCTCTTGACTGTTTCTGTTATAGTCATTGACTCTTGCTAAGAAAGAGCCATTTGGAAACCTGAAAACATATTGTCTCTAGAGGCTAGTCTTTTGAAAACATACTCTTTACCCTTACATGTCATCACAAATTACATAAAAGAATAATTATAGATCAATCTACATACTTTTAATTTTGTGGTTAGTTAATTGCAAAAGCACACTCCTCTGGCACTGCCATTAGTCAAGAAGGTATGTGTGCTGCTTTTTTCAGTCTGAAAGAATGGCATTTTTGGAAAAAAGATTGTCCATATTTTCTTAAGGAAACATAATGCAAAACTTGCCACTTACTGAAATTTAAAGTATGATGAACTCTTTGTAGTTCATGTTCTCACATTAGCAATAACCTGTAGAGCTATGAACTGTTAGAATTAAAAAAAAAAAAAAAAAACTGACGTGAAAGAAGAAGAAATACAAAACCCAGGTATATGAGTGACCAAATGTCAAAAATGTATTAAAGCAGTTTACAGGCTGTCCTGTTCATTATTTGCTGACTTAGAAACCTTGAAGTGTTTGGTATCCATTTCATTATCTACAGAAGTATGAACTGTAATGGAATTTACATAAAAACCCTGCTAGAGAATGAGGACTTTACTGCCTTGTCAGCTCTGCCCCCTAATCCAATCTTTCCCAATGCAGCTGGGATGGCAGTTGCCAAACTCAAATGGCAGACTCTCTTTTGTTAAGAAGAATATGAATCTGAGCTATAAAATGAGCAGAAGTATTTTTCTATTACTCTGGATGCTTCCTCTTGCTGAGTTTACATGAGAAGTCTAGCAGGAGGCGTTATTAAATAGCCTGAGAAATTAGCCCCAAAACAATTATCATGGCTTAGCTATGGAAAAAAGACACCAGAGGCTTAATGAAAAGAGCATTTGAGTTTTTGTGATTGAATATCTGCTGGACATCTCTGTAGCTATTAACCCTTATGGGTAGGATTTCAGATTTCTTTAATTATTTTTAATTGAATTGGTTTTGGAAAACTGCAGATTAAAAACACTTTTCTCCCCTGGGATAGTCAGAGATCCCAGGGCAAACTGTGTAATAATGGGATCTTTAAAAGTTTGGTTTAAACCTTGCCACGTGACAAGGAATATGCTCTTTTTTCAACAAATTAGAGTTTTCATATTACAATAGATTTATAAAAATACAAAGTAAGGAATTCTGTCTCTAGTCATATAGTCCACCATCCATTTCTTACATTCTTTTTCTTCGAACACCCATGGCTTTCTCTGCATTTGGTAGTAAATTTGCCATGAATTACAAGGGGAGAGTCCCCTAAAACTCGAATTTATTTATAAAAAATTGTGCAATCGGCCAGGTTCAGTGGCTCAGCCTGCCATCCCAGCACTTTGGGAGGCCGAGGCGAGTGGATTGCCTGAGCCCGCGGGTTCGAAACCCACCCAGGCAACTTGGCGAGACCTCGTCTCTACAATAAATCAAAAATTATCCGGGCATGGTAGCGTGTGCCTGTAGTTCCGGCTACTTGGAAGGCTGAGGCGGGAGGATCACTGGAGCCTAGCAGGTCAAAGCTGCGGTAGCCAGGAGCATGCCACTGCACTCCAGTCCGGGTGACAAAGTGAGACTCCAAAAAAAAAAAAAACAACTGTGTATTTATTCTTGCATGTTTAAATATCTGTCACCTTCAAAGTACTCTCCACTGGATGCAATACACCTACTGAGATGCTTTTTCCACTGCTCAAGATGGTTTTTGAACTTGTCCAATTTGATGCCTGCTAGTGCTTCTGCTGGTTTTTGTTTCACCTCTTCCACATCAGCAAAACGTTTTCCTCTGAGGACTTTTTTCATCCCAGGAATTGCTCGGAGAGAGATCAAGTGACTAGGGAGGGTGAGGCACAGGGATCATGATGTTTTTGGTGAAAAACAGCTGAACCCTCAGTGCGGTGTGGACAGGTGCGTTGGCATGGTGGAAGAATCACTCACCTGTTTGCCACAACTCGGGACATCTCTTCCATAAACTGTGATTCCACCTCTTCAAAACTTCCGAATAAAAACCTTGGCTGTCTGATCTGGAGCAACAAATTCTGAGTATACTACAAGGGGCCCGGCCTCTAAAAGACAATTCTGGTTTTTGGTGAGTTCCCCCTTGTAAAGCTTCCTCACAGACTCCTTAAGAAACATTCCAAAAGTTAGTTTTTTTGTTTTTTAGGTTTTTATTTTCCTCTGTATGTAACCAAAATGTCAGGTTGGTCAATCTTGCTTCCTTTTCTGTGTTCTTTTACCATCCCAAACAACGTCTTCTAAGTATCTGCTGTTTTCACATATTTGTTGGCTCTTATCATGTCAGATCTTTAAAAGTTACTTAGCCAGTTCCTTTCATCTTTCCTCCCAAGCCTCCTCCCCAGCCTCACCTCGCCAGTCACTCCATCATTTTAAAACATTTTCTCTTAACTGTCTCCAATCTTCCACATAGTTCTGGAATTGAGTTTATCCCAACTGAATGTACTTTTACAAGTGCATCATATATCATTCCCAAAGTCTGGGATCTGATGGTTCTTCGTATACAGCCAAATGCCTGTGGAGTTTGTCTTTTTTTTCCCGATCGTTGTCAGCATGTGGACTCAGAGTGTTTTTTGAATATATCCCCCGATTCTCAAGGGAGCTTTTCTGCAAATGGCTTTCTTCTACTTGCTCGTCTGTTTAAGCCATGTGATATGAGAGAAAACATGATGTTGTGAACTGTGCTTAAAAACATGTCCAAGTATCCCAGCCCACACCCCCTGCCATTTTTAGAAACACATCTATCTTCTTTTTGGTTAACTATTTTATTATGAAAATGTCGTTGTAGCTTATACAGATAAATTGCTGCTGAGGCTATCGCTGTGAAAGTGGAGATTCTTCTAACTGCATTACAGACTTAAAAAAAAAATAGTTGAAAAGGCCTGTACTGAAATGAAAGCATTCTTTAGTTCATGGTAACAAGCTGAGTCTTTACATTTCTCCAACTATTCATCCCAATTGTTTTAACGACTTCTTCTAACCATCAAAGTAGTTCATAGCAGTTCATAGCGTGTGTGTGTGTGTCTGTGTGTGTGTGTGTGTGTGTATTTTTTTTTTTAGTTGGAATCTCACTCTGTTGCCCAGGCTGGAGTGTAGTGGCATGCTCACGGCCACCACAGCCTTGACCTGCAGGGCTCAGGTGATCTTTCTGCCTCAGCCTTCCAAGTAGCTGGAACTACAGGCACATGCCACCGTGCTTGGCTGATTTTTTTTATTTATTGTAGAGATAAGGTCTCGCCAAGTTGCCCAGGCTGTTCTCAAACTAGTGGGCTCAGGCCTCCCAAAGTGCTGAGATTATAGGCGTGAGCCACCATACCCGGCCATACATATATATTATACTCATGGATTGTAAGGGCTATCAATCATATAAACACACTCCCACTGATTTGATAACAGCTTTTCAGAAAATAAACATCAAATCTAGACTATTTCTTTTTGCTAAATGACAATAGCATTCATTTATCTATATAATTCCATATCATTCTTGTCTGTGAATTACAATCAACATTTGACTCAAAACCTCTTTTTCTATCCTCGGAGTTATCTTTGAGTCTTTAGGGTGGCTTTCAGTTCATTCACCTTCCTTTATATATCTCAGGCAATACCCTTTCATGTGTACAACAAAACAACAGAACAGACCCAAGTTATCTTGAATAGAAAGGAACTTTTATTAGCTTTTGTAACTTAAAAATCTGCAGGTCGTGTTCAAGCACTGTTGGTGCATGGATTCAAAACATCACAATGATCTGGTTTCTCTTAGGACATGGGTATTTTCCCTTCCACGCAGTGTCCGTTCCTGGCAGGAGACTGCAGTAACTACAGCCTACTGTTTTCTCTTTTATTCCAATACAGTCATGAGAACTTCTTTCTCTCAACACCTACAGAGGTCCTGAGCTTGGCTCTCATCAACCTGTATAGGTCATATGTTCTTCCCTGGTCTCATCGCTGTGGTCAGTTACGTGGGATTTACTGAGTTAATGAAATCCCACAGCATGGTCCAAGAGAACTTTCTGTGATGATGGAAATAGTCTACAATCTACAATATCTGATGTAGCGGCCACTTAGGCCCGTGTGGCTATTTATGACTCGAAATGTGCTTAATACCAGTGATGAACTAAATTTTATTTTTATTTTTAATTTATTTTTTATTTTTTATTTTTTTTGAGTTGGAGTCTCACTCTGTCGCCCAGACTGGAGTGCAGTGGCCGCTCCCGGCCACCACAGCCTCAACCTGCTGGGCTCCGGCGATCCTTCCAGATCTCAAAAATCTGAAAGGCTTTGACTAAGTAAAACCCAGTAGGAGGATTATATGATTGGAGGTCATATTCCAGTCTACAAAGACACCATATGACTTAGGGAAGTCACCAAGAGTCTAAAGTGGTACCACCCTGAACGCACCCAATCTTGTCTGGCCAGAAGTTCAAGAAGTCACCGTGCATACATGGCCTCATTATTACATCCTGACATGGAAAAAGCCCATCAGTGTGGGTGCTGTGTTTAATAAATGACCAAACCGAGAAATCCGAAAGAGAGAAATGTGACAACTCTGCCTGATACCTAGCTCACTCTCTACTTCTGTAGAAACTTGTCCTTTCTCTTTGCCCTACTTTTAACTCACATGCCAATACTTAAGCACAATAGAAGTTTATTAGAAAAAGGATAGGGAAGACCGGGCACAGTGGCTCAGCCTGTCATTCCAGCACTTTGGGAGGCCGAGGAGAGAGGATTGCCTGAACCCGCGGGTTCGAGACCAGCCTGGGAAACTTGGTGAGACCTCGTCTCTACAATAAATCACAAAAACTAGCCAGACATGGTGGCGTGCACCTGTAGTTCCAGCTAGTTGGAAGACCGAGGCGGAAGGATCACCTAAATCTAGCAGGTGGAGGCTGCAGTGGCCGTGAGTGTGCCACTGCACTCTGGCCTGGGTGATCAGAGTGAGACTCCAACAGAAAAAAAAAAAAAGTATAGGGAAAACTAAAACTCGCAGAAATGAAGGCTGGGAAACACAGCCAAGACATGGAACAGGAACATTCTGTGGCCGGGTCTCTCATTGATCACTTTGTCTTTTCTCCTGCTGTCAGCCTCTGCCTCTCTTGCCCTAAAGTCTGCGTGTCTTTCTTTTCCTCTCTCTGCTTCAGTACGAGCCCATGTCCAAGCATGGCACTGCACTGGCTTCACATCCCCTTCCTACCAAGCACCTAACGAACTGTGCTCCAACTCCAAATTCTCTAGAGCAGGGCCGAACACAGTGGCTCTCACCTGTAATCTCAGCAGTCTGGGAGGCTGGGACGGGAGGATCGCTTGAGCCCAGGAATTTGAGACCAGCCTGGGCAGCATAGCAAGATCCTATCTCTAAAAATAAACAAATAAATAAATGAACAAACGAATGAATGAATGAATGAATGAATAAAATTCTACAGATTCTACAGAGAAAAAGAATCAGATACACTTATCTTGCGGCAAGTAACTCTCCTCTGTTCCTAGTCCAATTTGCTATGAGGATAGGAAAGGATAGCCCTGTTAAATTATGGGAGCACTATTGACATGGGACTGGTTGTCAAAGAAGAAGGGTTAAAGCTGGTAAACATCCCAAAAGGAGGTCAGATATGGTGGCTCACGCCTGTAATCCCAGCACTTTGAGAGGCTAAGGAGAGAGGACTATTTGAGCCTCAAGTTTCGAGACCAGCCGGGACAACCTGGCAAGGCCTCGTCTCTACAATAAATAAAAAAATTAACCGGGCATGGTCGTGCACGCCTGTAATCCTAACTACTTGAAAGGCTGAGGCGGAAGTATCATCTGAGCCCAGGAAGTCGAGGCTCAGTAGCTATGAGCGTGCCACTGCACTCCAGCCAGGGCAACACAGTGAGACTCCAACTCAAAAAAAAAAAAATTCCAGAAGGCATAAATCACAATGTGCCTGAACTTGTTAGATGCTAAAATACAAATGTAAGTAGAAAGCACTCCTATTGTGTAATCATTCACTAATCTAACTTGAGTATACAATTTAAATAATCTTCCAACTATTACCATTTAAAAAATCATTTATGGTAATTGGTGGGTTGATAAAAATCTAGCTTTAATTGATTGTGAAACTTCTCTATATTTATTTTTCAACTTACCATTGTCCATGTCAGAGATCTCTGGTTCTACAGAAACAATTTTTTTAAGTTTATTTTTTGTTCTACTAAGTATAGGTTCCTATTTGTAGCTATTTTTAACTGAGATGCTGTATCTTGCAATTTTACTACTTTCTTGCAATTGTGTTTTTCTCAAAATTATCTGACTTTGCAAAAATTAAATAAATGAACAGAACTATCTCTTGCAATGCCACATTTCAAGCATTTTTGAGATAATCCATTATTAACTGTGTTCTCTATACTAAGCAAAATGATTCATCTGAACTAGTGATTTGATGATGTGTGTATTTTTTCCATATTTTTCTTTTCTTTGCATCTCTCAATTTGTATATTTTTCCTCTTCACTTCTGAAGTAACTCTGTTATAGAATGAACTAAATCATTTTCTTTTTTCTCATTTACCTAATATCTCACAGTTCATCTTTCCAGTCCTATCTAGGGTTATTTTGAGGGAAAAGAAAATAAATTACATTTGAGTTACACCTATGAACAATAAACTATTTAAATCAAGTCATCTCTGCCATTAATATCCATCACCCTGGTCACATATTGCAAGTCTTGTAATGCATGATAAATGACTAAATTTACGGGATTGGCCACGTTGTGGTTTCATTGTTTCTGCTATTCAGACGTATCCTCAAGTCGTGGCACTATGTGTGAAATGACAGCCTTCCTTAATGACTGATAGGGATAGTCTCATCATGGTTCAGGCCACCGTGATGAGCATCAATCACACAGACAGCCAAAGATGTCAAATTTGCTAAGATGCTCTTTAATCCTGTGATCCTAGAAAGTCATGACTGTCCGCACAGATCCAAGCAATTGTCTAGCTCGATGGTCCCTAACCTTTTCCAGTAAGAAAAAGCATATTATACCGGAAAACACTGTTGAAGAATTCCACTTTTATTGAACACATACAATGGCCAATACCAGGCTCATTGCAGCAAATACCTTTTGAGATGTTTTACACCATCTTGACCCCTCTTCTCTGAGAACTGCTCCCCTATCTGTAGAGGTGGCACCTTGTGCTATATTTGAAGTTAGAAATATTTGCAAATAAATGTTTAACTTACTCATTATAATAGCACAATTCTTCAAAGAAATAACTGCAAAACATGCTATTTATTTGGTCAAGAGATAGTGCTTAGTGCTTCAGACAAGATGAGAACCATTTATCTAGAAAACATATCCCTTCTAAGACCCACTCTTACCTTAATTCAGATAATTGAGGGAAAAGTTTTGTTTTGTTGTTCTATTCTTTACTTAGCGTGATTGATCAACTTGATTATGTACTTAATGTGTGCGGACAAAATCTGCAATTTTACAGGAAACAATGTCTAAGGTCTCACAATTACCCTCCTATGATTCAAGTAGGGTAACATTACGAGTTTATTTCTCTGAGGTGCAGTAAAATCGTTTATTTATCACTACCGTTCCTAACATCTCACTCACAGGTGGTTAGATTTTGAAAGATTATTAACTAGGCTTGTGTAGGCAAGCACAATCATTTGACTTCAGGAAGCCATTATCTGAGCCAGACCTCCCTCCTGTTAGGCCTCAAGGATATGATTTACAGAAATGAACCAGGGCATTATGTTGAATACATTCTTGGAACACTTGTACATATAATGTGTCAGCTTTCCCCGCATAAATGTTTGTATGTTACATGAGTTCGTTAAGCATTTTTCCCATATAATTTTTTTCTCTTAATTCCATTAGGCTCTTGAACTTCCTAAAGTGATTCTCTCATCTATCAATTTGATACTTCTCTCTACACCAAATGAGAACTCTCACCTTCAAAACCTGATTCAAAACTTACTCCTTTCAAGAACTTTTCACAATAAATACTATGATTTCTGCACTTTCTCTAGAGACTTTCTAAGTATGACTTTGACTGTTCTATCATTTTCTTGTTACAGTATATATAGCATGCTTATTACCTACTCAGTTTGAACTGCTTTACGCTGCGTGGTTTTTTTTGTCGTTTTCGGTTTTGGTTTTGGTCATTCCAGTTGCTTCCTTACTTCACAGATGTGTGTAAGCGCTTGTTCCTCTCTGCATCTTGACAATGCTTTGCTTCAGCCTGTGACTACATGGCCTATGTGTTTTTGGTGTGTTAATTTTGCCAGACGGTATTCAGTACCATCTATTATTGTGGATGAAGCAATGAATATATTATTCTCAAAGAAGAGTGGTGATATCATCTGCAGTTCATTCATTCATTCATTTCCCCGTTAAAGATTATTTATTGATCGCCTCCTGGGTTCCTGGCACAATGCTAAGCATTTGGGTACGATGGCGAAAGAGACGGGCCCAGTCCCTGTAGAGTTGATCATTGAGACCAAGGAAATCTGTTCAAGGCACTTGAATCATGATGACACGAGGTATTGTCCCAGTGCTCACATGTTATTCATAGAGACCAGCATATCACTAGTCCCTGTCTCTCTTCTTTTTCTCAGTAACCTACTTATTTCTGTTAACACAGTCAAGGAACAGGTAGATTACAGTAACTGTGAGAAATCCATATATTTTCAAAGGGAAGTGAGTAGTGAATCACATATTCATTATCTTGACCTTGGAGCAGGTCAGAGTAGACACAGAAGAAAGGAATGTTACCTGCTGCCAGCTATTGTGTAGAGAGTACAATGTGAGATCCATCCCCAGAGCACTAGTTGATGTATTGCTGTAAAATCTCTAGGTATGCCAGCTGTGAGAAATACATCAGAGGGATATCTCAACAATATATATATATTTGAAATTACACTTGTCAGAGAAAAGCTTGAGAGAACTATATAGGCTTTTAAAACTCTATTGTTCTTGCTTTACATCTTAGAGTTTGCCAGTATCATTACTCATATTTACTGTTAATTGCTTATGTATATTATTGGAATGCCAACATAGCCTTACAGAGGTGCTGTTTTTAATGACAAAGATAACGAATACTGAAATGGTGATTAAGCATACACTATAAGCCTAGCACCTTCATAAAAAATCCCAGAGCTCTTTACAAAAAGCAATAAAACAATGAATGGAAATAACAGCTGTGCAAATCATAAGCTAGTTAAAAAAGATAATACTTAAGAGTTCAGGGTTTTTCGAAGCCCATAAATTAAAAGATGTAAAGTTTCATGCTCATGAGGGCTAACTTTTAGAATTTTTTATTAGAGGATGGTAGACTAGATGACTTAGCATATAAATCAAAATGGCTCTTGAGTTGAAATGGGGTGGAATACCATATATGTCTTAAGACTTTAATTTCATTTTCTTGGCCCAATTTGTCAATTAACTAATTTTTTTTACACTTAATTTGCAAAAGGAAAAGGTAGACCATAAGAAAACAAGCTTGGCCAGGCGCGGTGGCTCAGACCTATAATCCCAGCACTTTGGTAGTTCGAAGCGAGAGGATTACCTGAGCTCAGGGGTTTGAGACCAGCCTGGGCAACTCGGTGAGGCCTCGTCTCTACAGTAAATTAAAAAAAAAAATTAGCTGGGTGTGATGGCACACACCTGTGGTTCCAGCTACTTGGAAGGTTGAGATGGAAGGATGCCCTGAGCCTAGCAGGTTGAGGCTGCAGTGGCCGTAGGAATGCCACTACACTCCAGCCTGGTGACAGAGTGAGAATCCAGACTCAAAAAAGGAAAAGAAAAGAAAAGAGAACAAGCTTATAAAATGTA
>NW_007258837.1:739299-803876 GCF_000164805.1 Carlito syrichta
GCCCAGGTGGGTCTCAAACCCGCGGGCTCAGGCCATCCACTCACCTCAGCCTCCCAAAGCGCGAGATTACAGGCTGAGCCACCGAGCCCGGCCCAAAGGCATCATTTTCACTAATCACCTCTTTAAAGGCCTCATCTCTAAATGACAGTCACATTCTGAAATACTGGGGGTCAGGACATCCACATGTAAATGTGGGGAGCGGGGGACACAACTCAGCCCATGTGTTGTGGTGAGTTGAACGGTGTCCCCCCTCCCTTCAAGAGACACGTTGACTTGGAACCTCAGAATGTGACCTTATTTGCAGGAAGGGTCTTTGCGGATGTGATTAAGGTAAAGATCTCAAGATGAGCTCATCCTGAATTAGGATGGACCCTGAGTCCACGGAGGCGTTCTCTGATAAGGGAGGGGAGAGAAGACGAGACATGGAAGGGAAGGCAAGACAAACATGGAGGCAGATGTCGGAGCAATGTGTTCACACGTTGAGGAATACCGTCCGGGCATGGTGGCTCACACCTGTAAATCCTGGCACTTTGGGAGGCAGAGGCGAGAGGATTGCCTGAGTTCAGGTGTTTGAAACCAGCCTGGGCAACATGGCGGAACCTCTTCTCTACAATAAACCAAAAAATTAGCTGGGTGTGGTGTCATACACCTGTGGTTCCAGCTACTTGGAAGGCTGAATCAGAATGATCACCTGAGCCCAGCAGGTCGAGGTCATGGTGGCCATGAGTGTGCCACTGGACTCCAGTCTGGGTGACAGAGTAAGAATGCAACTCCAAAACAACAAAAACAAAGCGAGTCAAGGCACCAAGGATTATCAGCAGCTCTAGAAGCCAAGAGAGAGGCATGGGACAGATGCTCCCAAGCAAACCTTACCCACACTTGACTCTGGACTTGTGGCCTCCAGAATTATAAGAAATTAAATTGCTGTTGTTTCAAGCTACCTAGTTTGTACTCATTTGCTAAGGTAGTCACAGGAAACTAATACAGATTTTGGTGTTGGGTTACTAATAAACACAGCTACCCTGTACTAATGACTTCCATGTGCGAGGCACTGTAGACATGTATATTAGCTCTTAAATCCTCTAATACAAGGCCCCTAGTCTGGGCCACAGGCTGCTACCCGTCTGTGACCTGTTAGGAACGGGGTCACACAGCAGGAAATGAGTGGCAGGAAAGTGAGGGAAGCTGCTTCTGTGTTTACAGCCGCTCCCCAATCTCTGGCATTACCACCTGAGGTCCGTCTGCAGTCAGATCTGCAGCGGTATTAGATTCTCATAAAAGCGGGAGCCCTATTGCAAACTGCACACGCGAGGGATCTAGGTTGTGTGCTCCTTAGGAAAATCTAATGCCCGATGACCTGAGCTGAGGCAGTGATGCTAACCCCGGGGAGCGGCTGCAAATACAGATTGACCTTAGCAGTGAGGTTTGACTGCACAGAGACCATAACAAACCGATGGCTTGCAGACTCATATCAAAATAATAATTTCATGCTAATAATCATTTCACTATATATTGCAATGTAATAATAATAGAAATAAAGTACACAGTAAGTGTAATACACTTGAATCATCCCCAAACTTTGCTCCCCAGTCCATGGAAAAATTCTTTCACAGAACCAGTCCCTGGCCGAGCTCGGTGTCTCAGTCTGTAATCCCAGCACTTTGGGAGACTGAGGCGAGTGGATTGGCTGAGCCCGCGAGTTCGAGACCCGCCTGGCCAACTTGGCAAGACCTCATCTCTACAACAAATAAAAAATTAGCTGGGTGTGGTAGCGCGCACCTGTAGTTCCAGCTCCTTGGAAGGCTGAGGCGGAAGGATCGCCGGAGTCCAGCAGGTCGAGGCTGCGGTGGCCAGGAGCGTGCCACTGTACTCCAGTCTGGGCGATGGAGTGGAACTCCAACTCAAAAAAAACAAAAAAACAAACAAAAAATCAGTCCCTGATGCCAAAAAGGCTGGGGACCACTGCTCTAATCAATGAAGAAACTTATAGAGGTGTGACTAAACTTCCCTGGTAGGCAAAAATAATAAATGTCAAAGCCTGGAACGAAACTGACAATCAGTTTGACTCCATGTGGTGGTCTTTCTATAACATTGTACCACACGGGTAGACAAGAGTATCTTGAGACTATAATGAATCAAAGACTTTGTGCTTAAAGGACTCTAATTGTTGAGCTTAGACAGTGACTCTTGGAGGTAGTTATGGGGAAAAGCAAGAGACAAACAGAAGAGGGATCTCCCCTTGATGTTTTAGGGGACTGGCTAGTCATCTCATGCAAAAGAATTAGGTCACCCTTCTCCTCCAACCTTCCTGTATTTATTTGGGTTCCTGTGATTCATTTCCTTCCTGAAGGCTCTGCTAAACTTAATGTTATTTGTAGTTTGATGTTGGACAAGATGTTCCCTTCCTTGACAGGAGTCTCAGAGGCCATGGTCAGTGTTTAACCTTGATTTTCCCTTACATCCAGATCTCTGGGCCTTGTAAGCTAAATCTGGTTCCTGGTGGCTTCCTTATTGTTTTTGACTCTGGAAATCTTGAACACAGCCTGCAGATAAGCAGATCAGAAATAAGGGCAGAGAGGCCAGTTGGAATTTTTTTTTTTTTTTTTTTTGAGTTGGAGTCTCACTCTGTTGCCCAGACTGGAGTGGGGTGGCACGTTCCCGGTCACCGCAGCCTCGACCTTCTGGGCTCCGGGGATCCTTCTGCCTCAGCCTTCCAAGTAGCCGGAACTATAGGCGTGCACCACCACGCCCGGCTCATTTTTGATTCACTGTAGAGACGAGGTCTCGCCAAGTTGCCCGAGCCCATGGGGTCTCGAACCCATGGGCTCAGGCAATCCACTTGCCTCAGCCTCCCAAAGTGCTGGGATCACAGACTGAGCCACTGAGCCTGGCCTGCCAGCTGGAATTTTATGTGAGCATTCTTGCTTCGTCCATTTATAAGATTTTCCTCACCACCAATTATAGCCCCATAAAAACTCCCTCAATCTCAACACTCATCAGGTTCCAACCAGTAACTTTTGTCATGTTGAGGGAGCCCAGTTGTTCTCACTTATGTGTCTGAACCGTGAATGAGGGAATATTCCTATGGCTCAGATTATTTCCATAAATTGATATATTTCAAGGTCAGAGTACATATTTTTCTTCCATCTCCTCAAGAGCCTATAATGTCATTATCATTGGCGTGGGCAAATAGAAGTTGACTGAACAACTAACAAAATCCTAGTTGTGGAGCTTCCTGCCTTATTCTGGCAAGTAGAACCTTCCAGGTCTGGCCTTTAAAATGAAAGCAACATATATCTGTGTTTACCGACAGTTGCCAGAACTGGAACGTGTTCAGATTATTCAAGACAACCAAATATATATTTATACCGCATGAAATATTTTTGCTGAAATTATCAAATGGTCCTTTGATACACTGGATATAACTAAAGTCGTGTGAACAGACGGAAACCCAGATTCGAATTCAAAATTGGAAACGGTCTGCTAAGACAGACCACAGAGGCCTCAGAACCAAATTTAAATAAATAATGAAGTCATAAAGTCAACAAACTGTGTATCCTGCAAAACAGAAAATGTATCAACATTGCCCAATTTTGTGTTTACGGTGCCATGCAATTCGGCAGGAATTGGATTTAGGTCAAGGTTGAATGCTGAGCTGAGAAGCAGTATGCCAGTCCGTGTCTCCCTTCCCTGGGATCCTAATTCTCATGCCTGGAAGAAGGGCAGATTCTTCCAGGGAGCCACCATCCTTGAACTGAGGTCTCTGGTATTACACTTAGGAGCGATTGAAGCTCTCTGGTGTCAATCTGATTCTCCATCTGCAGGGACAGCCTAACACAAGAAAGGTCAAGGAGACAGCAGAGTGGAAAATGAAACCTTTCCACACATGGCTAGAGGTAGCTCCATCCGTTTAGGAGGCTGAAACTGAAACGGAGAGATCACATGGTGGTGTTTTCTGCCGGGACCTTTCAGAAGAAGCAGATCAGCAGGCCAACCAAGGGGTTGATGTGGCAGTTAGGGTGAGCTGCAGGCCAGAACCCCCATGGGCAGTGGGGTATTCTTTCTTTTCTCTTACTCATCTGGCAGTTTGGCTGCTCCCCATTCCACACAGTGAGCCTGAGCCGTGCTGTGATCTTTCTACCTGCGTTCTTGATGCAATCTGGCATTCTAACACCTGTGTTGCTGACCTCATTTCTCTCCGTGCTGTCTTGGCCTCACCTGAGGCTCTGAACTCTGTGCTCCTTACCTGGGGCCCTTAGCCTGGTGACCTAAGTGCTCGTCTCCCTGGCTTCCACCTTCACTACAATTAACCTGGTTACGAGGTTCCAGCTGGCAGGACTTGGGCGACTCCACATGACATCATTCTGCTGGGTGCTCCTCTGTGCGGCCGCCCCGGGGACCAGTGGCCTAGTGACCTCCTGATAATACCGGTGGTGTTGCTTTTGGAATAATCAGGCCAAGAGAAAGAGCTTTACAAAAAGAGCTTTTGTGCTGGCAACTGGAGACAAGGCGATCTATTCAGCACGAACCAATCCAGCTAAGCAAGCTTGGCAGACAGAAAACAAAACAAAACAAAACCACAATTTTAGACAACAAGAGTTGAATTAATTAAGTCAGTTATCCTAGGGCAACCTTAGTTGCTGAGAGTGCAGTCTCTGGAGTCCAATTGTAGGGTTTCTCTCCTGGCTCCATCCCTCGCCGTGTGACCCTTAGCAAATTATTTAACTGATTGGTGCCTCAGTTTCCCCTGAGATAGACACGTCAGGAAGCTAAAAATGAGATTACACATGTACATGTCTACAGAGGTGTCACCACATGATAAATGCTCAACAGAATATTAGTGGTTTGGCCGGGCATGATGGCTCACACCTGTAATTCTAGCATTTTGGGAGGCCAAGGCAGGAGGACTGCTTGGGCCCAGGAGTTCAAGACCAACCTTGACAATATAACGAAACCTCCTCTCTACAAAAAAATTTTTAAAAGTAACTGGACGAGGTGGTGTGTGTCTGTAGCCCCAGCTACTTGGGATGCTGAGGCAGAAGGAAGGATCACCTGAGCCCAGGAGGTTGAGGCTGCCATGAGCCATGATTGCTGTGATCATGCCACCATGCTCCAGCCTGGACAACAGAGCGAGAACTTGACTCAAAAAAACAAACAACAACAAAAAATTATGGCTTCTGCACTAGACAGGGGTCCAGCCTTTTTCTCTCTCTCTCTTTCTCTCTTTCTCACAATCGCTGATGCTGTCTCCACCTTTGGGAATCTCTGGACTCTGCGGGAGCTGGACTCTGGCACCTGAAGAACCAATTTTTACCACTTTGGGGACGATATCACCTCCCCACCCCCACCCCTTGGGAATGCATGCTTTAAATGAAATAAAAATGAAAAGTTAACTAGAAATATCCCCCCCAAAAAAAATTATTAGTGGTTTGACAGAATCCGTTATCTATTTCCTCTACCTTAGATGCAAAACCAGCAGCTAACATGGAAAAATAGCTAAGCAGGGAAGAGCTAAGGTGAGATCTTGCTGTTTATGTTACAATATCATGGAAACTACCAGCCTCACCCTAGAGGAGGCAGAGCACACGAACGAGCATAACTTGGAAATGGTGACTTAAAGATTAAATAATAAATAAAGCAGGTAAATTGAGCAAGAGATACTCGCCACAGCCGGGCCCCACACGAGGTTAGATTCACTGTTTCCAGCGTGTTAAACTCATCTCCACAATGCTACAGTGTTTCCAAGCAGAAGCACTCTTGGCTATATTGGAGAGACAATACCCTTTCCTGACCATTGCTGCCTTAGGCATTGTGGGTGCATTTGTATGTCTGGGTCTTTCTCACTACATGCCAGTAGCTTTCCCCAGTCATTTTGACGATGCCAGGTGTCTTCCAGAATACACACGTGCACACACAGTTACACGTGTGCACACATTTCTGAAGTCCCCTCAGGATGTGATAGCAACCCAGACTGAGAACCATCACTTGGCAATATAAATATTCCACATGGATCGCTCAGGAAATCAGCGTTGTGGAAAGAAACACCTACTAGGATGCCAAAGGCAACCAGGGTGGGCTGAACTCAGTTGTTAGCCCACATCTGGGAAAGTAATGTCTACTCTCATAAATCAATAGTATTGGAGTGAAGGCACTTTTAAGAAAAGATTATGCAGCGTGTGCATGTGTTTTCCTCCAAGTTGTTGTCTGACAAAATGCTAGTTATTCTGTTTCCATCCATTAAACAAGGGTCTATGAAATACCTACTGAGTACATAGCACCGCCGCACACCTGTGCTCTTTAAAAGGTTTATTTGAAGGCCAGGTTCTGTGGCTCAGTCTATAATCCCAGCACTTTGGGAGACTGAGGCAAGTGGATTGCCTGAGCCTGCGGTTTCAAGACCAGTCCAGACAACTTGGTGAGACCTCGTCTCTACAATTAAAAAATAAATAAAAATAAAATAATTATTTTTTAAAAAAGGTTTATTTGAACAGGACAGAACACAATGAGTTTCTGGCATCCTTGAATATAACTTCTAGTTTATTTAGTAGCCGTGTCTGAAATGGCAACTTATTTTTGAATTCCAAGTAGAGGCCATTAATGTAATAGAGCTTAAAACCATTTTGGTGGTGGTGGTTGTTATTTTTGTGAAGCTAAATTAAACTCTCTGGCTTAGCAACATTTCTCTGAGAGCCTTGATGCCTTTGGGCCTGAACAATTGGTGCATACTGTTTGTACTACCTAGACTTGCCACTCAGAGGTCCAGCCAACATTTAGAATATGGACGTTAGACCATTTGGTGGGCTTTCTCCTCTGCATGACCGCCATAGATGGGCAATCTCAAGAATTGGCTGCTATGAACAGAAGTAAGGAGCTTTTGAGAGGAGAAATGCCTGTACATAGAAAAGAGACGAAAAAGGTTCAGACCTCAAAGAAATTAATAGAGAAGGAGAGTCCGAAACTGCAAGTTGAATGTGGAGAAGCAGCAGAATGATGGATTATGGAACAGAATAGAGAAAGACATGGTCAAAGGCTTCTATTACCATGGAAAGAAAGGATTTTTTTTCTCATGGAGAAAAGAAATATTAAAAACCAGAGTGTTATGTTTTCAGTCTACTGATTGGTCTTACAGCTCTTGTGTGTATTATAGGCCAGAGGCTAATCTCAGGCGAAGATGAGATATGGGGATTCTAAAAAAAAAAAAGACAAGTAATAGAATAAAGGTAAAGAAATAAGAGTAAAATGGAATTGAGGAGTGAGGCCAAAATAGAGAAAATTGTAAAAAAGAAACCGTGGTAAAGAAAGATATAGTCTAAGAAAAAGGAACAGAATAAGAAAAATAATGTTATGCTTTCCTTTGAATTTAGAGTCTTCTTACTTTTAGAAAGCACACATGCTGGGCAGTGGATTTTAACATTTCAGGTACTAACCACTGAGAGAAGCTTCGTTCAAGGAGATGTGGTCTTTACATTTCAACATCCATATCTTGAGATCAACTTTAACATAGTAATAGTAATGATCGTACTTGAACATCACAATTAGATATATTCAATTAAATTTCGAGTATTACCTTTACTTCTTACAAGACTTGGGACCTTTTGCACTTTAAAATTTAAAGGTACATGTGAATTTTACACAAACCTATCTACTTTTTCTCTAAAAGCTAATATAGTAATAGCCCCTGACAGAATTCCCTTTGGAAGATATATTTTTCTAAGTAAGAGAAGCCAACTGAAGACAACTTTTAAATATTTCTAACCAAGAGGACTGCAATATTCAATCAAGTTAATGTTATCAGTGTGGTGATTATTTGAATATCTTTGATGTCAAGAGCCGTGCCTCAGAATTTCAAAATTCACTTCACTTTGAAATCAAAGTATACATGCTTTTTTTCCTACTGTAATATAAAATATAGATATTAAAATTTTATCAAAAAATTGAACACACAAAAGGAAACTGCGAACTTTGCCCAGGATTTTGATAAAAATTTAATTTGTTTTCAAATATCTTATTATCTATGAAATATATAAAACATAAGCTAACCATGAATGCAGTATATATTTTGCTATTTGTATGACAAAAGACTGAAGTTTTGTTGCCATGGGTTTACGTTAGAATGTGCGTTTTGAAAGGGCAGTGGTATGTATTATAAAAATATTGGGGAAAATATTGGTCCAGGATTTGAATAGCCTGTTTTAGCCTCAATTCTGCTTTTGTCTACTAACCACGTGACCTGTTTCGTGTTTTTTTTTTTTTTTTCCTTTTAAACTGGGAATCATGTTTCCTACCTAGTCAGTTGAGCATAAAAAGATTATTCTAAACCAAACCTATAAAAACATGTGAGACATAATTTAGTTTAAATGTCATTTTCCTTAGGAATCATAACTTCGCTTCTCAAAGGTTTTGCTGCAGTCTCCCTGGGGGTGTCCTTGGACGCCAAGTCCAAGGACGGGTCCAAGGGCATGACGTCACTCAAGGACATAATGGCGCCCTGGAACTCAGGGTGCCTCGCAGCCCGAAGAGTGTTCCAGCTCTTAGCTCCTCTAGTTAGGTCTCTTGCTTGGAGGACCCCACAGAGGACAGGGTGGCGCCCCGAACTCGGGGATGCCAACAGCCACCCAGCTTCCAAGGAGCGATACAGCTCTCAGCTCCTGCCTGGAGAACCCCCAGCTCCTGGGGAAGGTTCCAGCTCTTCTTGTCTCCGTGAATCCCAGGTTCTTGTCTCACGACAGAGAGGATTAAGGATAGAGGACACCGAAGGGCGAGGGAGTTGGGAACACAAAGTGTTACAGCTCTCACTGAGGGGGCCTGAGAGGAGGCCAAGTGGGCTGCCCCAAGTGGGTTGCTGGGTCCAACGGACAGCTGTAGGGGTGGAGGAGTGGGAGGGTATACAGTACTCAGGTGTGCTGATTGGCAGGTAGTAGGGACTGAAAATGCACTAACCTAATTGGTCAGTAGTAAGGACCCCAAAGTGGCATGATAGTATAAAGGACCAACGGGGAGACAATTGGAAAAGGGCCAGTTAGGAAAATGTGCAAAAAAGAAAAAAAAAAGAAAGAAAACGGAATGGGTGTGGCTTTTGTCTGTATCCTATAATTTTCAGCTGTTTCTCCAGGTAAAATGGAGTCGTCCCAGGACCCACCCTGACTGTCTGCCTAACCGCTTCTGGTTTACTCCTCTCTCAGTCTGTTGTCTAATATCTGACCAGCTCTCTTTTCTTCATTTTGCAAACTCTTGTACTTACTGGAAAAAGGGAAAAGAGAGGAGAAAGCATTTCACCTTTCAAACCTATCCCTTTACTATCAAATTTTAAATGACTCTGACTAAAGACTTTAGGGAGATGGCATTGGATTCAACATTCAAAATCAAGGCTTTGATGTCTTATTTGTGTCATTTACCTTCAATCATGTGAAGAGTTAAGACTACAGAGGACTGCAACAAACAATAACTTATTCCGTAAATGAACATTCCAGAAAAGGAGACATTCTTCTGTTAGGGTCGATTTATCACCATTCCAGCCCCTGGCATAGTAGGAGATCAGGGAAGTTTAGGCAAGATCAATGAGTGGGCAAATGAACGACTGTCTCTGTATTTGCATGAAAATAATTACTCTTTAAATATCTAATTATTTGCCACAAAGTCACTTTTGCACAAGTGTTCCTCTGTCCTCGAGCTTTTCCCAGAATTTCTCAATAGTGAGTTGTTGCTGTTTTATCAAATATAGAATGCATAGTCATTGCTTAAATTGCCTGGCAAGTTCAGCGCTACCACTTATCTCTCCTCCTTAATCTAGAGGTGAGATTTCCAGAAGTATCTTAAGGACAAGAGGGACAGGGCTTAGAATTTTTTTTTTTTAAGGCACTGCCCTTGTAAAAGAGTGATGTAAGAGGTAAGGCAGAAAAGAGACAAAACTGAACAAATGAGTGTGGGGAGAAAGCTAGCCTTTTAGAGTCAAAGGAAACAAACGATTGAAGTGCTTTCATCCGGCCTAATATGAAGGATTTTGAAACCAAGGGTCCTTAGCGGAAAACTGGAATTAGAACAAGTTAAAAAAGCAAAGAATGTAGGGAATGAATGGCGAGGGCTTGTTTGTCTAGAGTTGGTGCCTTAATAGGAAAAAGACAGGCTGGCAGCCATGGCTGCCACTGATAAATTGGCACGTATAAGAACAGGGCAAGGAAAGCACAGTACTAATAATGACAGCGTGGTTTTTTTTTTTTTTTTAAGAGCACATGTACTAACCCAAAGAAGTTACTTAAAATTACAGTTTGCTTTTTTTTAATTCTTTCTCCCTTTCTCCGAATTGTTTAAAGAGAAAAGGGAGAGGAAAAGGAAAGGGGTAATTTACAGGATGTACCTTAGGAACTATTATTAGAAGAAATAAAAAAGCGTACCACTCTGGCAAATGTAAGTGCATTAGAAATGCAGTAATTAAAAGGTTCCATAAGAAAAGGCACAGATCAGAGCCCGCAGTCTTCTGCTGACCTGCTGTGACTTACAATTCACATTTCACTTTTTTCTCTCGGCACAAAGTTCCCCCGTAACCGCGTATGATGCTCGCATGAAACGTTCTGTTGTTGGAACCCCACATAGGGGGTCGTGAGTGGATCTTAACTTGTTTTTTTGTCTGTGCCTCTGGTTCCCCAGCTTTAATTTCAGGG
This sequence comes from Carlito syrichta, assembly GCF_000164805.1. Lineage (NCBI taxonomy): Eukaryota > Metazoa > Chordata > Mammalia > Primates > Tarsiidae > Carlito > Carlito syrichta. The sequence continues at coordinate 749,958 of NW_007258837.1, forward strand.
CAGGAGTTCTCTGTGCTTTGAAAAATACCCGGCATCGCTCCTCTGTGTCAGCATCTGATGTGTGCGTTTTGGTAACGCAGCAGTTATATTGGGGCAAGCATGGTGGTTCGCACCTGTAATCTCAGCACTTTGGAAGGCTGAGGGTTGCTTGAGCAATTCGGCAGTTCAAGAGCAGCCTGGGAAACATAACGAGACCTCACCTCGATTTGAAAAAAAGAAAAATCCAATCAAGAAATCAGTAATAATAAATAAATCAATAAAGGCTAAAATAGCGGTTATCAGTAGTGATAAGGAAAAACAATGAGATGCATTCCAATGTGGAAGGAAAGGACAAGGACTGATGTAGCTGGTGAGAAAGCGTATTTATTGTGGGAAAACTAAGATGATGTCAATTCTGAGAAGTAGGAAGTGAAAGATAGGCTTAGGAAATAAAGTAGGAGGAAGATACACGTCAGGAGTGTGATGAATCCATTTCTGAGGAAATTGACCTAAATACCTGGTAGATGTTTAAGCATTCTATGAACACACAAGAACACGAAATGCTAAATGAGTCCTGCTCACAATTTCATGAGAAATCAATATCCATTAAAATATTGAACATATTTAGAACTAAAGTTCTAAACACTTCTTAGTTATCTCATTTAAACTCCATAAAGTAGGAACTAATATAATCCCCGTTTTGCAAATGAGAAACGGAAGAATGGAGATGAGAAGCAGCGTGTTCTTAGCCACACGGGAAGTTGAGTGACAGATTGTCAGACCCAGGTGGTGTCTGATTTTGAACACAAGTCCGCTCCCTATCCAGGCACTGATAACCGCTGGGAAAGATCTCCAAGTCCAGGGGAACCCTAAAGACACAATGTAATGCCTGGCGTGGTGGCTCATGCCTGTAATACCAGAACTTGAGGAGGCGGTGGTGAGAGAAATGCCTGAGTCCAGGGGTTCGAGACCAGCCTGGACAATCTGGTGAGACCTCATCTCTACAATAAATCAAAAAATTAGCTGAGTATGGTAACACCTGCCTGTCGTTCCAGCTACTTGAGAGGCTGAGATGGAAGGATTGCCTGAGCCCAGCAGGCCAAGGCTGCGGTGGCCGTGAGCATGCCACTATACTCCAGCCTGGGCGACAGAGGGAGATGCCAACTCAAACAACAACAACAAAAGATACATTGTTATTGGTGCAGGTGAAATTTCTATAAAGAAACCCAGCAACGGTTGTTAAGTACTTTACTGGAAAGGCAGTATCTGCGGAGAAGCGAAGAAAGATCTTAGTGTTCTCTGCTCCAGGGCCGAAGATGGTCTCTTCTGGACTTACGGCCATGCACCAAGTGCTGCTCAAAGTTAATGTATCTCACAGTGTCCGAATTATAGACAAGCGAGAGACCAAGACACTGACGAAAATAAGGAAAGAACAAAACAGAATGACCTGATGTCCTTATTCTGCTCTCCCTTTCTTCAACTGTATGTATTTTCTAAACTATCTCTGGTTTACAGCTCAAATAAAATCACATATTATCTTGGAAGACTATTTTCTGAGCACTCCTCAAGAGATGACAATGTTTCATGGATTTTTTAAAACATTATTCCCCATAGTCTTTGCACCTCATTTGTTCCAAGGACAGCAGGAAATAATTTGAGAACAAGCTAAAATACTGCAATGCCTTCATCATTTAGGATTGAGCTGACAACATGTCACCCTGTCAGTTCAGAGGGGAATCATCTTGGAAGATGACAAATACGAAAGCCTTCTGTCTTGATGACTAGCGGCATCGTTCCCTGATAATCCTTAGCTGTTGGAGACTAAGAGACCCAGTGTGGGTCTAGGAAGAGATGACTTCATAATAACAACAAGAGTAGTTTAACTTTAGCACGATGAAATTTACAAAGTACATCTGCAGATATTCTCTCTTGATCTGTCTCTCTGAGAAGGACTTGGCTATGTATCCTTGGAAAAGTCAGTCACTTATTCTTTCGTGTGTGTGTGTGTGTGTGTGTGTGTGTGTGTGTGTGTGTGTGTGTGTGTGTGTGTGTGGTGTGTTGAGGTCTCACTCTGTCACCCATGCTGGAGTGTACTCACTGCAGCCTCAACCTCCCGGGCTCAGGTGATCCTTCCACCTCAGCCTGTAGAGTATTTGGAACTACAGGCATTCACCACCACAACTGGCTACTTTTTTTTTTTTTTTTTTTGTAGAGACGAGATCTCGTTATGTTGTCTAGGCTGGTCTCGAACTTCTGGGCTCAAGCCATATTCCCACTATGGTCACCCAGAGTGCTGGGATTACACTGTGCCCAGCCTCTTTCTAAAAGCATGAGCTTTCTCATTGTAAAATGGGAAAAACAATGCCTTAGGCAAGTTACTTAGCTTCCTCAGTTGTTAGATAGGATAAATAACAGTATTAACTTGAAGCATAGTTTTGCTGATATTCGATGTTTTTAACTGCAGAAATGGTAATTTTATATGGTTCATTCTCATACCTATCTTACAGAGTTGTGAAGATTAAGTGGATAAATATTCAAAAACAGAGCCCAGCTCTTAGTACACTCTCAGGAAGTGTTAGTCATGTAAATATGATCTCATTTCATCCTCACAATAACTCTGTGACAGATAATAGGGTTTCACCTTTGAATATAAATTTACGTGAAAACACAAAAATAGTACTTATGGATTTATAAGACAGAACAAAATGTAGCTTTAAAACAAATGTTCCTGCAGTCTAATGTTTTGTTCTTGGTTTCTAGGCTGTTCAGGGTTTGAATGTTGCATTAGCCATATTGTATTAGCAAGGTCTTTAAGTTGCTGCTTTCTTCCATCTAAATTTGCCGTGGGGGGGTGGCTGGCTAGTTTTGTAGTTGAGGTGTCAATAAATACTCTTGTGACTTTGTTTATCTGACAAAATGGCTTGAAGCCAGAAGAATGAGTATTCTCAGGCCTGTCAATTCAGAGAGGGGCATTAAAAGCATGACAATATGCCAGGCTTAGTGGCTCAGCCTGTAATCCCAGCACTTTGGAAGGCCGAGGCGAGTGGATTGCCTGAAACTGTGGGTTCGAGACCAGCCCAGGCAACTTGGTGAGGCATCATATCTATGATAAATAAAAGTTTAGCTGGGTGTGGTAGTGCACACCTGTAGTATTTAGAAGGCTAAGGTGGAAGGATTGCCTGAGCCCAGCTGGTTGACACTGGGGTGACCGTGAGCATGCCACTGCACTCTAGCCTGGGTGATGGAGTGAGACTCCAACTCAAAAAAAAAAAAAGCAAGCCGGGCTCGGTGGCTCAGCCTGTAATCCCGTGCCTTTGGGAGGCTGAGGTGAGTGGATTGTCTGAGCCCGCGGGTTCGAGACCTGCCTGGGCAGCGGGACCTCATCTCTACAATAAATCAAAAAATCAGCCGGATGTGGTAGCACATGCCTGTAATTCCGTCTACTCGGAAGGCTGAGGCGGAAGGATCGCCGGATCCCAGCAGGTCGAGGCTGCGGTGGCCGGGAGCGGCCACTGCACTCCAGTTTGGGCGACAGAGTGAGACTCCAACTCAAAAAAAAAAAAAAAAAAAAAAGCATGGCAATATGTCAAAAGAAATGTTGTAATGGATTTAGACACTGCTTGGTTAAAAAGAAATGAAGTAAAATGTAACTTATAATTCATAGGGATAAATAAGATGAACTTTCAGAGTCATTTGTTTATTCTGATTATTTTGTGTAAAGCTTTTCTTTTGATTTATATTTCTAAAGTACATTGGCAAGCTCCTTGCTAGTGGACAGTATATCTTTGTAGATATGTGTGTATCAAATACTAAACTGGTATATATTAAGGGAATAATTTATCGAAAGTGAATATTTAGGATGCTAATTATTATGGGGCAATATTAGTAAAAGAAACAAATCTTTTTATTTATTTGTTTGTTTGTTGTTTGCTTTTTGGGCCTTTTTTTTTTTAGTTGGAGTCTCACTCTGTCAGCCAGATTGGAGTGCAGTGGCATGCTCATGGCCACTGCAGTCTCAACCTGTTGAGCTCAGGCAGTCCTTCCCCTCAGCCTTCCAAGTAGCTGGAACTACATGCGTGTGCCATCACATTCTGCTAATTTTTTGATTTACTGTAGAGATGAAGTCTCACTAAGTTGCCCAGGCTGGACTCGAACCCGTGGGCTCAGGTAATCTTCTTACCTCTAAGCCTCCTAAAGTGCTGGGATTATAGGCGTGAGCCACCATGCCCGGCCAACAAATCTTTTTAAAACACTTTAATCTATATTTTATAAAAACCCTTGAGAATGAACTAGAAAAATGATATGTATATTGTGTACAGCATTTTCTCCTGTGAATCAATGTGTTATATAAAGTCAAAGTATTTTTATAATTAATAAAACAATACTATTGAATTCCTTTTTCTAATTATTTGAATAATACAATAGTTATGTTGGTTACTCTTCTCTGAAAATTAACATACTAAATCAAATTAATATTTTAAATATTATGTATTTAAAAACGATGATAGTATAGAATTCACTAGAATTTTTTCATAAAAGATATTTTTGAACAAAATCTAAATTATTAAGATGTGGTTGCCTTTTGTGGATACTATCAAAGAAATAAAGATCAAAAGAGAAACATTCTGTAACTATGTTTCCTACCCTTCTTTTTTCTCAAATGCTATCATTTTAGAGAAGTACTATAATTTTTGAAAGGATTGAAAGGAACAGAACAGTAATTTTAGTGAAAAAAAGTAATAATTGAGTATTCAATATAGTATCTTATTTGACTGAAAAATAATTTTTCCTTTAATATCATATGTGTTTGAGAGAGAGAGAGAGACTATGTGTTTGTAGAAACTTATAAACTGGTAGAAATCTTTTTATTGGAGATTTTCATTTGTTTTAATTCTGGAAATCTGGTTTCTAAATGGTCACTTTAGACACAAGTTGACATTATCCTCATTTTGCCAAAGAGAAGACAAGGGAGAAGAAAGTAAGAGCAATTTGTCCAAAATTACATAGCAAGAATTTGGAAGAGTTTAAGCTAAGTTTCAAAATTCCTTGTCCAAGGCTATTTGTCAAGGCTATTTGTTTTACATGTGAACACTGCTGCCTTTACTAATCAACCCTAGAATTCAGCTGCATTCACATGCTTACTTTTGTTGCCTTTTATCTGATAATTTTACTTCTTTAAAATATAATGGTATCACTGGAATAGGCAGAGACCTATTGAGCTAAGTACTAAAATGACCCACTTTTGCTTAAGAATAGTAGAAGACTTTGGGACCATATTTACACTTTCACTGATTACAATAGAGTCACTATTGGAAGAGTTAGTGAAACATATTGATGCAGACAGTGACTACTAACAGTAGATAGGTTTTTTTGGCCCATCACAAAATTTTTATTCCCATCATTTCTTGCTCTGTATCAGCATACTATTTGAAGAAGAATTCAACCGCAATAACAATATTTTCTAAAACACAAATGCTTTTCAAGATTATGAAGATAACATAACTCACATAGAAAACCTAATCAATAAAAGAAAATTTTAAAATCCATTCAAACTCCGTCCCCAATAACCCTGTTCTACCTTCCTCAGTTTACCCTTGTGATTGATATCTTTCCAGTCTTTACAAAATGGACCCAAACATATATGTGGACTCAAGCACATTCGAGACAAACAGAAAACAAATATGAGAAGCATGTATCTCTCATCTTGAGAAAAAGATAAACGATAAACCAATGACAAGAAAAGACTAAGTTGTCCATCAAAGACATGCACCTGTCATCACTCCCAGTTGTTGATATTGTTTCTTCACTTCTCTTGATTTGTCTTAGCACTTTTAATAACATGACAACTATGTTAATTGTCTTTCTCCCCTGTTAATTGTCTTTCTCCCCATTGCTAGATAGTACGTTTCTTCAGAATGTGACCTTTGTTTGACAGATTTTTCTTTCACGGTGCGTGGAATCTATAAAGTTTCTATAAATATTTGTTAAATGAATAAATAAACTAGAAATTGGATGTTGAGGGAATATAATTTTATGGTTAATTGAATAAAACTATATTTGTTGAAAAGATTTTTTAAATGTCAGTAGTTAGCAGGACAATGTTTCATTTGTGAGTGAGCTTCATATACTTTTTAAGGTTCATAATGCTGAATATCATTTTTCATTATATGGGGTAATATATAAGTCATAGGAATTAGAGTAAAATCCATACTGGCTTCATGACTGACCCTGTTTTGAATAAATCTTCAATCTGAATGTGATTTCTTATAATTGGCCAATTTCCCCGGAAAGCAAGCAAGTAAGTAAAATATATTGATTAATTGAGAACTGCAGTTAATTGGGTTTTTACTAAAATTTATTATACTAGCACAGAGGTAGGCACTTAATAAATATTTGTCAAATATGTAAAGTCTAGTTAGTTAAAGTAAAGTTATTTCATTTTTAGTTTCTCAAATAAAAAAATTTCAATTAAATAAGTGATATGCAATAGCATTAGAATCTACATGGCAAACAAGGAAGCTATTTCAAAAGCATCTTAAGCTTGTCTCATTCTCTCCCTCTTTTTCATCTTTCTTTCCTATCCCTTTTATTCCCTTCCTCCCCTTTCTTGCTTGTACAGTTCCATCCCAAACACATGAGATGGGGATAAGCTAGGTAGGCAGGGCGAGACCTCGTCTCTACAGTAAATCAAAAACTCAGCCAGGCATAGTGACACATGCCTGTGGCTCCAGCTACCTGGAAGGCTGAGGCGGAAGGATCGCCTGAGCCTAGTAGGTAGAGGCTGTGGTGGTCGTGAGTGTGCCACTGCACTCTAGCCTGGGTGATGGAGTGAGACTCCAACTCGAAAATAAATAAATTAATTAATTAAATAAAGATCATGGGAGACAGATTTTTCAGTATCACAAAAAGTAGTTACAAATACAAAAAGGGGAAAAGCTACGATGGGCCCTGTGGTATCATTTTGGAAATGGAGGAATCAGTGTTTCATAGATATATACAGAAAAAAGTAAAGATGTTAATATGTGGATGGAAAGATAGATAGATGAATTTTTACATGCACATATTTCCTTGGTTCTGGATCCTAAGAAAATGATAGCTCCAAAACAATGGGCACACTTACCTCCTGGATCTAGGTTTCTAAATACCATTCTCAACTAGAAGAAACTAAGGACTCCTTGGGGGAAAGAGCTGACTTCAGGACTGGGCCATAAAAAATACAAAATGAGCCCGGAATGTATCGTTGTGCAGAAGTATGAAAGCACTCAAATAATACCAGGGACATAGCAAAAAGAGAAGTCAGACTGAAGAAGATTACACTGGCTATATGGGAGAGACAATTTGAAGATCAAAATGAATAATAATAACAGAAGCAGATTATAACTCATTGAATAAAATGAATATTTATGCGTCCACACTAACATAAATAAATAAGTAGAAGGTCAATGTGCTTCCTTGAAATAGATTTATGAAGAAGGAAAGAAGGAACAGTCTCGCAGCTATCACCTTAACATGAAATCAATGTTAACATAACAAGTAATGTTCCCTCCAGTAGAATACTACGAGATGAACATAGCGTCATGTTTGTGATTTTTCTGCCAAAGATAGAGAACCTGAATCTAGCAATGAGAACGCAGAAAACAGAACATCTACCAAAATAACTAACTCAGAATCTTCAAAACTGTCAATTCACGAAAATAATGGAAAAACTAAGGACATCTTCCATCCTGAAAGATCAAAGAGTATAATAACTAAATACAATGCTTGATTCTGGACTCAGTCCTTTTGGTTTCGAGACAAATGGCAAAATTTGGGATCTGAAGATGACATGGCAATGACATATCAATGCTAATTTTCTGATTTTGGTAGTTGTATTTCATTTAGAAAGGGAAATGTCAGCCAGGCACGGTGGCTCAAACCTGTAATCCCAGCACTTTGGGAGGCCGAGGTGAGAGGATTGCCTGAGTCCAGGGGTTTGAGACCAGTCTGGGCAACTTGGTGAGACCTCATCTCTATAGAAAAAAAAAATTAAAAATTAGCTGGACTTGGTGTGGTGCGCCTGTAGTTCCAGCTACTTGGGAGGCTGAGGTGGAAGGATTGCCTGATCCCAGCAGGTCGAGGCTGCAGTGGCTGTGAGTGTGCCACTGCACTCCAGCCTGGGCAACAGAGTGAGACGACGACTTAAAAAAAAAAAAAAAAAGGAAAAAAATGTTAAAGTCTTTGAGAGTCACGGGCACTACGTTAGCAAATTACTCTCTAATAATTTGGGAAAAATTTTATCTGTCATTGCAACATTTTTGTGACTTAAGATTGTTTCAAAATAAGAAAATTAAAACATTTTTCAAATTCAGTATCTTCCAGGAAACGTTGTTCGCATCTTGAAACCATTTTCAGAAAAGTCTTGTATATTTCACAGATTTTCATATACAGTTTGCTGTAGCCTGAATGTTTATTGCCCCACAGATTCATAGGTTGAAATCCTTACCCCAGACGTGATACTCTGAAGGAGTGAGGCCTTTGGGGCGTGATTAGATCAAGAGGGTGGAGCCCTCACGACCAGACACTGAGTCTGCAGGCACATGAGCTTGGACTTCCTGGCCTCCAGAACCGTGAGAAACAAATCTCTGTTGTCTATAAGCCACCCGTTCAATGGCATTTTTGTTATAACAGCCTGGACAGATTAAGACACACACAGTCTCAGGTATAGAATGCATAGGCATCTCTTTCCTCTTTAAAATTAAAGTGTGATATTATTAAAAAATATGTAATATTTTTAAAAAGCAGTACGCAGCCGGGCTCGGTGGCTCAGCCTGTAATCCCGTGCCTTTGGGAGGCTGAGGTGAATGGATCGCCTGAGCCCGTGGGTTCGAGACCCGCCTGGGCAGGTGAGACCTCATCTGTACAATAAAATCAAAAAATCAGCCGGGCGTGGTAGCGCGCGCCTGTAATTCCGGCTACTTGGAAGGCTGAGGCAGAAGGCTCGCCGGAGCCCAGCAGGTCGAGGCTGCGGTGGCCGGGAGCGGCCACTGCACTCCAGTCTGGGCACAGAGTGAGACTCCAACTCAAAAAAATTAAAAAAAATAAATAAAAAATAAAAAGCAGTACGCTTTGGATGGCTGTCTCCATGCTTCCTGGCTTTGACCTTCTCCCCTACCTTGAGGACGTGAATCTTCTCTTTCTAATTTACTCTTAAGTAAACTATATTCTTTAATCTAAAAAAAAGCAGTATGCTTTGTAGGAGTTCCGATGAAAACCATTGTGATCTTATAGTAATGGTTTTCTGTTTTCTTTTGTCCTCTATTAAAAGCCTTTCATATATCTTTGTTTAGTAGGAAGAAACCACATATCTATTTTAGGTATTAAAATAGCAATGAATATTTTCTAAACAGAAAATTATGATACTTGCCTAGGGGAGGAAAACTTAGTAGAAATAATATGTGGGCAGGTAACATTTTTATGTTTACTTACAATTGCTATAATACAACTATTTTCTTTTTTTTTCTTTTTGAGTTGGAGTCTCACTCTGTCGCTCAGACTGGAGTGCCGTGGCCGCTCCCGGTCACCGCAGCCTCGACCTGCTGGGCTCCGGCGAGCCTTCTGCCTCAGCCTTCCGAGTAGCTGGAACTACAGACGCGCGTTACCATGCCCGGCTAACTTTTGATTTATTGTAGAGATGAGGTCTCACCAAGTTGCCCAGGCGGGTCTCGAACCCGCAGGCTCAGGCAATCCACTCACCTCAGCCTCCCAAAGCGCGGGATTACAGGCTGAGCCACCGAGCCCGGCTAATACAGCTATTTTCAAATAACGTGGCAAATAATAGATTACCTTGTTCCCTGACTATATAAACTTGAAGTAAAGTCAGGCGTGGTGACTCACGCCTGTAATCCCAGCACTTTGGGAGGTAGAGGCGAGAGGATTGCCTGAGCCCCACGGGTTTGAGACCAGCCCGGGCAACATGATAAGACCTCATTCTACAATAAATAAAAAAATTAGCTGGGTGTGGTGGCACGTACCTGTAGTTCTAGATACTTGGAAGGCTGAGGCAGAAGGATCGCCTGGACCCAGCAGGTCGAGGTTGTGGTGGCCGTGAGCATGCCACTGCACTCCAGCCAGGGAGACAGTGACACTCCTACTCAAGAAAAAGAAAAAACCTGAAGTGAATTCTAGAAAGAACAGGTCATGCAGGCAATGCGTGATGAAATGCCTAGGGTGACCCTGAAGATGTCACTGCATCTATTCAATGGGTGTGCAGCAAACCAAGCAAAGATTAGTACCACAAGTAAACTTACATATGATGGGGGGGACCCAAAAAACCCCAGAATTTATTTATAAAAACCTTGTGTATTTATTCTTATATGTTTAAACTTCAGTCACCTTCAAAGTACTCTTGTTCGATGCAACGCACCTATCTAGACAATTTTTCCACTGCTCAAAACAGTTTTTGAACTTGTCCGTTTGGATTCCTCTTAGTGCTTCTGCTATTTTTTGTTTCACCTCTTCCACACTGGCAAAATATTTCCCTTTGAGAATTTTTTCATCCTGAGAAATGAAAAAAAAGTCGCTTGAGAAGAAATCGGGTGAATAGAGAGGGTGGAATACTGGGGTCTTGCTGTTTGGGGTCAAAAACTACTGAACACCCAGCACGGTGTGGGCAGGTATGCTTGTAAATCACCCATCATGAAATGGGCAAATGTCTTGAAAGGATCTCCAAAAAAAAAAAAAGAAGGGAAAAATCACTGAAGCTGAATGAAATCTCTCACGACGATGCTAGGAGGTACACTGATGCCAATGGGTTCCTAGAACATTTATCTCTCGGGGGAAGCTTGTACCACAAGGGGACTGCCCTCCAAAAAATAATTCTATTTGTGGGGATTTCCCACTTTGTACTATCAAAGATTTCCATACTTAAAAGTATATTGATATACTTGGGAAAATCAAATCATTTTCTTTAAAATAAGATATGAAAGTACATAATTTCAGAAATTATGACATTGCAATATGCTAAATTTAGAATTTAAATATTAAAAATTTAGATTAGAATATAAGCTTATGTAGTAGAATAAACTGAAATATTCTACTTTGATCACTTTTTAAGTCAGTCAATCAAGTAACAATTTCTAGCATACCAACCACTTAAAATATCTGAAAGTTTGTCGTTATTACTCCTTTTACTAACAAGGGATCACAGAGGTTGACTACCTTTCCCTAAAGGCAAAAATGCTTAAAAGAGACTATCTTTTTTTTTTTTAAGTTTAAAGCTTTTACCTTTCCTTTTAATATATAATTAAATTAGACAAGATATGTAAAACTGGATGTAACCTATTCATTAAATGCAACAACTTTTTAAACAAAATATAGCCAATAAGATAGTTTACATTCTTTTGTTCATATGAAGAGTTTGAAATCTAGCAAATACTTTACACTTAGTAACATATTTCAATCTAGATACTAGATCTTATCAGTAATACTTGATTTGCATTTGGATTTTGTACATTTTTTTTTTTTTTTTTAGTGGTGAGCATTTAACCCCTTTTTAAAATTTTAAAGATGTGGGGTATAAATTCAGCATGAGGCACACAAGTAGTCATCATACAGGTAAAGTTTGGGCCTCCCTTTGGTCCCCACTTTGCCTGGTGTGAGATTGCGTACCCTTACTGATGTTATGTGCCCCTCCTTCCCCTGGCAGTGTCTGCTACTGTCAATCCCTTTCTTATAGTATTGTGATAAATGTTCAGGGTCCACTTATGAGTAAGCACATGTGGTACTCAGTTCTTTGTTCTCATTCTATGTGGTTCTCAGTTCTGTGATAGATCCCTGAGTATTATAGACTCTTAACATCCATCCAAGTTGCTGTGAAGTCCGTAAGTTTGTCCTTCTTTATGGCTGCATAATAGTCCATTGTGTATCCAGTTCAGCTTTGGGGGACAGCACGGTTGGTTCCAGTCCAGATAGCTGAGACTATCTTTTGAGTATGCCATTGTGTGTCTGGGGGAAATATTTTTTTACTGTATTGTGAAAATGAGCTGTGTTTTAAGAAATTTGGAGACTAATTGGAGAGAAGACATCGAGTTCTCAGTCCAGTGTTATCTAACTGGCCTCTCTCAGAAAGATTTCCCCCATGACTAAACATGTGTCAGCAGCCAGGTCAGGTATGGCAGTGACTGATAGAAACCAAGAAACAACAAGAAACTTTCTTGAACTTTGCTGACTCCTTCTCAATCTGTGAAAAAAGGAACTTTTCATGAATATAGTTTGAAGAAATGTGTGGTGTTCGCTGAAGACAACACTCAGAATTCTTTTTTTTACTAAAGACAAGTTAGGTTAGGGTTAGTCCTGCAGTATCGTGGTTTCAAAATCTAACTTTCCTACTTGATAGCTTTGGAAACCGAGACAAACTCTTTAATCTCTTTGTACCTCATTTTCTTCACATATACAATGGGAGAATAATAACACCCAGATTTTTTTTTTTTGAGTCAAAGTCTCACTCTGTTGCCCAGGCTGGGGTACAGTGGCACACTCAGCGCCACCGCAGCCTCAACCTTCTGGGCTCAGGCAATCCTTCAGCCTCAGCCTTCCAAGTAGCTGGAACCACAGGCATGTGCCACCACACCTGGCTAATTTTTTGATTTATTGTAGAGAAGAGTTCTTGCCAAGTTGACCACACTGGTCTCGAAACCCTGAACTCAGGCAATCCTCTCACCTCTGCTTCCCAAAGTACTGGGATTACTGGCAGGAGCCACCACTCCTGGCAATCTCATCCATTCTTAAATGCCAGTGAAAAGTCTCATATCATCCATGAAACTAAGGCTATTTCAATCTTGCTGAAAACGTCCTACATTTACGTCAACACCATTTCATTCTTCCTTTATTTATTATTCATTTATCATTCACTGAATTAGCGTTTCTGAATGCTTATTATTATTAACCAGACACTGTTGCATTGGCCACAATGCAGACAAGAATTCAGACTTTCCCTACTCTCAGTCACCTTACAATCAGAGTTTAATGGTTGAATAGACAGGCCTTGAGTTCCACAGGCAAAAAAAACGAAAATGGGCAGATGTGAGGGTGCAGGACCATATTGGATAAAACCGCATAATTTGTGCTTTGTTGGTTAAAACTACACAATGGAGTAGTATTGTTGAGAGCTATGAAAATCTTTGCTGGTACGAGACAAGTTAAGTATTTCAGCTGATAGGGACATGACAAAGAGACATTGTGCTTTTAATTGTTTTATAGTAAGTTTCCCTTCTATATATGATGGTAAGTTTTTTATAGGTCAGCAATATATTTTTCTTCATTTATTCAACAAATACCAGAATTTAAAAATAGCTCTTCTGTGTCCTTTTCTGACTCCTGACGTTTTCAACATGGTAGGTACTAGGTAAATATTTGCTGGCTGAAGACAGTCTTTGATCTCAAGTTGGGGACTAGGTTTACACATGTGGAACAACCATTGCACAAATGGTTGAATGGCATGCCTACTGCTGTTCATAACATAAGGAAACGTTCGTGGATTTGCAGTAACACTTTGGTTTCCTAGTGGTGTCTTTTGGATCTGAAAGGTCCTCCAGAGTGCCTTGGAAGTTTCTCTGTAGCTAATGTTTGTAATCACCAGAGACTGTTGGAACAGAGCCAACCAAATGGAACTGGCTGGTAAAAGCTTTTGTGGGTGAGCATTCTGGAGACAAGTTTCATGACCATTTGCTAGCAAAACGTCAGCAGGAGGAATTTCAACCACCAAAAGTTCACGTAAAGGTTTAATTTGAATGGGTCTGGAAGAGCAGGGGAAATAAAATACTTAATGAAGTATGTAACATCCCATATTCTTTAATAGTAAAAATAAAAGCTTTTCTTGTTGCACAACTACTTATCAGCTCTTTAGGGAGAAACAGATGCTTCTGCTGGACAACCAATCGTCAACAGATCTCACTCTCTAAGTAGCAGCACTGCAGTGCATTAAGGTTAGGGATCGTACAAGACCTTTAGTGAGCCCCTTGGTTCCATCAATGTAATTCCAGAGTGGGGTCACACAAAGAAACTTCAAAACCAAGCTAAGTGAAAACACGATTTCCAACAAACATAAACGAGAACTTCACAAGATCTGATGCTGCATGGAAAGTGCATGTGACTTTTGACTCAAGAATCAGCAACTACGTTTGATGTATCATCTTCAAATCAGGTTCGACTTTCCTTATCTGGTTCAGTAATCTTGCTGAAGACGAGCTTTCCCACACGATGTGCAATTTTCTCTTCCACTTTTCATTTCTCTGGACCCAGAAGAAAAGCTCTGGGCCTTTAATTGAGCAATTATTATTTCTTAAGTGAATTTAGAATTTGAGGCGAGTGCCAACATCTTCCTTTCATCCCTAGAACAAGACTCACAGAAGCAGTCGTGTAGGTGTTGTCTGAGAGCACCCCAGTTTAGGGGAAGAACCAAGTCAAGGCTGAAAGGGAGACTCATTCCTCACCCCCCAGTCACCCCCTGGCATCTCCAGAGGTTCTTGAAGGGATACCAATTAGGGCCGATTTTCATGTCTCCTTGGAGGTTTCAGATAACTCTTCTCTAAGAACTGTTTGTTTTTCTCATTTAGACTGTTTCTCCAGGGCAGGATTTGCTAGCTAGCTGCAGCATACGCTGTTTGCAGATCACTGCTAGGTTTCCATACTGACATAAAGCACTGGTATTTGAAAAATTCATTAAGAAGTGACTCATCTGAACTCCCAGCTCTCAATTTGTGGAGTGGTTTTACCACATGTTGTTCAATGTTGTCCCAGAATTTAAGCAACAGAAAATAAAGAGCTCATAGGCTAACAGTTCATGGCTTCATAGCTTGTGCCATTGTTCAAGTCATTCTAATTGTTTTAAGTTTTTTTAATACAGTGGTTGAATCCACTACTCTGGAACTTCGACCATTCGTCTTAGTTTTCTGACATATTTACTGTCTCTATTACAGATGAAGTCCTTCAGATATTTGAAGATCGTTTCCAGGTTTCTTTTATGTGTATAGATTTATCTTTTTACTGAAAGTTCTCTTTTTTTCTGCAGTTACGCATAAGGTAATATGGCTTCCAAAGTTCATCAGGAATAAGTTAGCTTTCCAGTAACCCCATTTTGAACACAGTCTGTTAATACTGACTGACCTCAGTTAAAGTTAAAAATATATAAGATCTGTATTTTAAATAATCCTTTTTATGTTTGGTTAAGTTTTGATTGCTGTAATTAGTCATCTTTAATACATAAGATACAATCGAGAAATTGCCCTTTAAACATCAGACTGATAAATCCAGTGATAGAAAGCATCTTTTTGGTTGCCTCCATTCTAAAAATATTACTAGACGTTATTATGTGGTAACTGAAAAAACATGCTGAAATATTACTGTCAGCTACTGGTGTAAAGCTTCTCACCCGAGAATGATCACCATTTCTGGATAAAATGATTGCTATCTAAATACACATTTTAGCAGCCATTAAAATTGTTAGGAAGATCTTAGATCACTTTGCTTCTTAATTACATTTTTAAAAAACGTTAGTACACAGTATCAATTTAAAATATAGTCACTATTTGCAAAATTCAGAACATTTATAAAATATAATTAGCTAACACTTTAAATCAGAATTCAAGACAGTTTGAATATTCCTTACATACCCACAAAAGCTTTTTGCAAGTCTTGCAAGATACTACAGTGATGATTGGTCCAACAATGTAGATGTTTAATATTCACAACGTGACATCAACAATTTAACACATGATACTTTGACTTCTCATTACTGTTGATAAAACCACTGAAGCTTGACCAGATTTTCTTCATGCTTGGCCCCTCATTAAGTCTTTTATTCTACAGTTTTTCTCCTGTATCAGATTTCATTTCATCTTTACCTGTTTTCCTCCCCCTTCCTACCTGTGTTCAAGAAACAGAAAAGGGCTCTTTGATGT
Organism: Carlito syrichta; assembly: GCF_000164805.1. NCBI lineage: Eukaryota > Metazoa > Chordata > Mammalia > Primates > Tarsiidae > Carlito > Carlito syrichta. The sequence goes on from NW_007258837.1 coordinate 765,872, forward strand.
GCCAATCCAAAGTATGTTCAGATAAAGGTAAATAATTCAACAGGCTTGTTGAGAAGGGTTGACATTTGAACGCTGGAAGCTGTTTCCTTGACTTATCCGCTCTCCTTGAGGTTAGGTGACCCAAGGTAGTGACTGGCTGGAGCGAATTTTAGATTGGTGAAAAACTTGGAAAAAAAAATGGTGACAAAAGAAGAAATAAAATCAATGAAGTAGCAAGTCCAAACATATATCCCTATCAAGTCTTACGCTTGTCCAATGGTTATAAGCCTCTCTGAAAACATTTGTATGGGTGGGTGGAGGCAAGTTGCCCCTTAAATTGTAAGAGGTGTTATCAGCTTCATCAGGACTTGGTTGTAAATTTGACTACACAGTTTGCCTCTTAGAGAAATGAGGAGGAAATATCTGATTAAAGTGTGCATAGCTGCTGAGGCAACTGAATGTTGCCATAGCAATTGAGATGAAATGTGTAAGAAGTGAGATAATTAAATCTAACCCCTTTGGTAGTTTTGACAGTCAATGCGCTGCCAATAGAAAAAGTTATCTACGGTATTAAGATAGAACACATGCTTCATGGAAAATCTCCTTACTAGTATTTTGTTGTTCCTTTCTAAATACATTGCTTTGGTTGTCTAATTTGAATGTTCTCTTTTAATAATCGAATGCAGTTTTGACCTTGGTCTGCAACTCCCTAGAATTTCTGCTAGTTTATTGTACATGGGTGCAGATATCTACCAAAAAAAAAAAAAAATCTAATTTTTTCCCTTTAGTTTTTAAAAAAAGTACACGAAAGCCAAAGCTGTCACATTTGAGCTTAGAATTCAATACTATCTAGAACGTGCTGCCCTCTTCAGGAGCTGGTGCTTTTTTTTCTTTTTAGTATATTAGATATAAGTTATAATATCAAAAGTTATATTAATAATTCTTTAGGAACAAGTACAATATGCATAAAGTATTTCTGATTTTAACTTTTTTCATTAAAAGCATGCATTTAAAAATCACTATATACAAATTTTTGAAAGAGATTATTAATATTTACAATTAAATATAAACAAATAATTTTCTTAAAAGAAATTATTGTCATAGGAAGAATTCCTGAATCACTACAGAATTTCAGGCTTCTATATTTACTATCCAAATGTGTTTTTAAAAATGTCTTTCAAAAATGAAATATTTTCTATGTAAAAATTTAAGTAGGGCACACTTCAAATCCTAATTTTTTTTTAAATTTGGGAACATTGGTGTTTGTGGTTTGAAATTTTTGGTTAGCTTTCATTTGCAGAAATATTATCTTTTTGGGGAATAATTATTTCATATATATATATATATATATATATATATATAAAAATTTTTTTTTTTTTCCTTCTTCTTCTTTTTGAGTTGAAGTCTCTCACTCTGTCACCCAGGCTAGAGTGCAGTGGCACACTCACGGCCACCGCTGTCTTGACTTGTTGGACTCAGGAGATCCTTCCATCTCAGCCTTCCAAGCAGCTGGAACTACAGGCGCGTGCCACCACGCCCAGCTACCAAATATATATTAACACCTAATTTTTATTCCAAATTGCTTCACTAGAAAAAAATAATTAAGGGTCTGGAATATCATTATCTGGAAAATCCAAGCAAATTCTCTTCATGCATATGTTATCTATTCAAATTTCCTTAGCCATTAAATAGTTTTGACAGAGGGATTTAAACTCAGCGTATTTTTCTCCAGATTAGATTTATTATCCTTAACAGACATAAAGGAACAGAAAATGACCAACACTTCACATTAATTATCAAGAGGTGGGAAGAGCACATTTTCTCACGCTCTGACATGTTCCTTTATACTAGAATGATTGACACAAAGAAGGATTACTTTGTACTAAATATTAAAAATGAAAGTAAATGTGAATTTGAAACTTTAGAGAATACAGTACGTTCAAGAACAAATACCGTTCCAAAATACAATTTTGTTCTAGTTCTTATCATATGATGAATTAAAACCTTATAGTTAATCTCCACAAAGCAAAAAGAAAATGAATAGCTCTTTATTATAAACAAATGAGAGCTTGGACTCCTAATTTTGTTTTTCAGTTTTATATCTGATTTTCACTTCCAGATTCCAGACAGGAAATTTATTTTGCATCAAAAGGATGTAATGATCATTAGTGTTGACTTCAGGAAAGTAGAATGCCCCCTCATTTTCCCTTAAAGAGTTTTAGGTATTGCTTTCCCATCTGTGTCAATGACAATTTCAAATGAGCTGAAGGGCAGAGTGAAAAAAAATATATTGATTAATCCTACAATATTTCTTTTGTGGAAAGTATTTTATTCCTGTATTTAAAAGTACTTATGAGAACAAATGCTTAATCCTAAGGTAGCTATGTCCAAAGTCATGTCATACATGTTTAAGAATTCTTAGAACACTGATTTGTGTTTTCTGCAATAGATTTATTTCATTTTTGTTTTGCTACTGATGCATTACATTTGGCAGTTAGGATCCCTGTGGATAAAGACATAATAAATAATAATATTTTCTTCCCATTCTAGGATATTTATGGCACGATGATAAATCCCATCTTTCCCAGAATGGTAAGTAAAGAACTCTTTCTGTATTTGATAGTACTAAACACAGACAAGAAAAGGCGAATTGCTATAATAAAAGTGGGATATCATTTACTAAGCGTATTGAGTGATCTGATAATTATAGGTAGCTTACACTTTTGCAAATAAGCGGATGCTGCATTCAAATTCTATAAGCATTCCAAAATTCTCACGAAATATGCTTACAGCTCTTCAAAGGAAATAAACGCTTTTGCTTTCTCTGTTGGATTGCAGTTGAACATAGTGTAGCCAACATATTGTTTTCTGGGGTAATTTATTTTAAAATATACACAGAAATAGAAATAAATGTGGTTTACATTTTATGAGCAGAGAGAGAAATCGTATCTGTGATACATATTGAGAGTGGGTAGAGTCCTTTGGAGTTTTTACTGTTACATAAAAACTGATTGTAATTTATGTTTGACCAGGGCTTTGCAGCATCTGTGAATTTTAAAATGTTTATCTTCTAAAGGCATATATTGTAACTTCTCCTAGGCAAGCTAGCTACTGTATGATTTTGGTTAAGCACATTATTTTGTTGTCTTTATGTTTTTATGGCTTAATAATGTAATATTTAGTTTTAGTCATAACCTCTTTACAATCCAAATAACAATAAAAATTAACCTTATTGAATGGGAAATGTCAGTATAATATAATATTTCCCAACAAGTTATTACTCTCTTACTATACTTTTTTATTTTTCCAGTAGTTCTTGGGTATTCTCCATAAAAAGAAGGAATTTCTCACTGTAGAAAAAAATCACCTTGAAATCAGAAAGTATTAGGTTAAGTAAAAAAGCAAAGTGTAAAACTACGTAACATCATATGTTGTGTGCTTGTATACAGAGATAAAGGGAATTGATGTTATATTGTGGGCTTCAAAAAAGAACACAAAACACACAGAAAAGAAGGCAAATATGAGTAGTTTAATATCTTCATTCTTCATTATCTGAATTTCTGATAATAAATACATATTATTTATATAATCAGAACACAAGCATTATTTAAATAATAGGCTATTCAAAAGCATATATGTATTATTAAATAAATATGTATATACAAAATTGGCAATTACCTCTTTGTGCCAACCATGTAACCAAAATGATCTTATACAATTAAAAATAAAACTCTTCTCTGAATCTCAGAACCTAAAATTGAGTAGATTAATTGGGCAAAATTAAATATATAAAAACGTTAAAGTGAGAGTAAAGTTATTGTTTTTATTAATTTTACTCTGGTATAAAAGTGCTTCTAGAATTCAAGCATATGTGTGAAAAATAAGCATTTTTTAAAGCTAAAATTAAAATATCTACAGTTTCACTTTGGTTTTTAGTATATAAGAGGTTGGTATTTTATTAACCTTTTTCACAAGAAGAAAAAGCTAGCTAGGAAAAGGTAAAAACTAAAAGGTTTTTAAACTTTTCAAATGAACTCATACTTTAGTTCAGTAGATCATACTATTTAATAATAACAGAAAATTTCTACCTAAAATCTGCTATATAATTTTCCCATCGACAACCAATTGTCATCTTTGCAAATTGAATGTGAAGAATTATTTTAAGATCCAAGATTAAAAGAAAACTAAGAATAACAGATATCTAGGCAAATGTATAGACATTTTGGAAAAAAATTGCTTTTAACCTGCGATAATGTTAATAAACCATTTATTAACAGTAACCATAATAAATAATGCGACTATTAGAGTATGTCTGAGATTTAAAAATGCTCAAAAGTAATTTATTATAGGGTGATACTTAGCATAAAAGTATAAATTGTAGTTCTATCCTACTGTTCTGACACCTTAGCTATCTGGAACTAAGCCAATAATTTTAGGAAAAAACTTAGAGGAAAAATAGTACCCACACACACATCTAATACTTTTCAGATTAATACTTCCTAAATCCTCACTTCCATTCTATCAGCTCTCGGTTTACATAAAAGTATCACAGAATTGGTTCTCTGATTATGTTGCCACAAACTAGAAAGGATACTAATAAAACTGAGAGGGACAAGGAAGAAGTTAAAAGGTATTCTTGGCTGGGCGCAGTGGCTCACATCTGTAATTCCAGCAGTTTGGGAGGTTGAGACAGGAGAATCACTTGAGCCCAGGAGTTCGAGACCAGCCTGGGCAACAAATTTTTAAATATTAAAAAAATTTAAAAAAAGTATTCTCAGCTTTTCATCATCAGTAAGAAAGGAGGGACCAAAGATTAGGTGCATAATTTTAAGTAAAGCACATCATATACTTGGGTTTAAAATTCCCGAGCTGTTAAATCAGAGACTATACTGTAAGATTTTTGATAAAATCTAAATTACTTTCTAGCTCAAGAATTTTACAATAGAATAATATATCCTTATACGATGCACAGCATAAAATAATATTGAGAGACTTGAAGTCATTAGAATGAAAAAGGTTGTAATGATTAAAGGGGTATATTTCGCTCATTTTGTAAAATTTACTGAAATGAAAGTCCTACCAAAATTTGGTTAAAAGTCTCAGCCAAATTATATTGTGAAAATGAAGGAGCATACATTGTGTATTTTGATAATATTTATTCTATATTGCTATTTTTTTAAATGTACCTAAAAACTTAACCTGAATTTTCTTAGTTTACGCTGAATGAGATAACATTGTAACACTGTAAATGGTCTTGAGATTAAAAATTAACATCAGTCCTTCTAAGGAGTGAGGAGTCAAACCCATGCTGATATGTATGTGGAAAAGTATATTTCTAATAGATTTTTACTTTCAAGCTGCTAATCTGATATATTGGGGAATCAAATATTTAAGTTTATAATTTTTTTTGCATCCACTCTGTGATCTCTTTATTACAACATATCATGATATTTTAGAGAGAAAATAAACAAAATTAACCTCTTGTCTGTAACCAAGATCAGGGGTCATGTAACAAACTGTTGGATAAGTGAAATATCTGCTCATTCAAACTCTTTCTGATTTGTAAATGTACTAATTTAAGCAAACAGCCAGAGTTCTGAATTACTACGTGAATTGAAATGTAAATATATATTTTATTGACATTTATCTATTAAAACTGAACTGTAAAGCAGAATAAATCTTCAGCCTTTCAATTTTTTCTAAGATATAATGATAAATCCCAACCAAATAAAGTAGATCTTTTAATGGAATTAATCTACACCTCCACAAAATAGACTTTCCCTCTGATTTGCAATTCTGGCTGGACTTAACATATATTTCTGTAAATAGTCACAGCATCTGGTCTTCAATCAACAACAATAAAATATACTTTATTTCTGAAAATGTCAATAAATATCTATTACATTATTTTATTAAGAACAAAAGTAGTTAACTATAGTCAATAGTCGTGTTGTCATTTGTCTTAAAATTTCACAACTGTTTCCAATTTATCAAGTGTCAGTTTTTATGTCAGATGATGCAAAAGCATTGTTAATTGGCCAACAGGTTGATTACTTTTAAGATTTTGAAAAACAGCTGGGATTAAAAACAGTCCTCTCCTGTTCCTTCAATTAAAATTGCATGCAATTATTTTTGTAGATTATAGATCTCTTTTGGGATTTCCGGTTTCATACAACTTTTTGGTTCATTTCACAGGAATAATATTCGTTTTAATTAGCAAAAAACAATTGATGAGCTTTTTTTTTTTTACAAGAGGGAGTTCACTCTGCGCACTGATTCCTGTCACTAGATTATCCTGTTTTTGTCTTTTCTTTCCTTTTTTAAAGGCTTTGTTTGCTTTTAAAGCAGTTAGTTGAATATGTCTTTCTTGATGAGTGGTTGGCCCATTTTGTTCCAACTTTCCTAAGCAAATGCTAAGCTGGCTTTTGAAATGACTTATTGCTATTTTATATCTTTTCAAATATACAAATCAAAATATTAAATAAGTAACCGCATTTCTGGTATGTTATTGAATCGCATTACATAGTTTATAAGGTTTAACTACTTGCTCCCTGTACATTTTTTAAAAATGTTGAATAGCTAAAAAATAAAAATTCTTTTCTTTCTTTTTTTTTTTTTTTAAGAGATGAGATCTTGCCAAGGTGACCAGGCTGATCTCGAACCCGTGGGCTGAGGCAATCTTCTCACCTTGGCCTCCCAGAGTGCTGGGATTATAGGCGTGAGCCATCACGCCTGGCCAATAAAAATTCTAATGCATATACAAGAAATACACATCGTGAATACATGTGTACCACCAATGAATTTAAGACAAAAAAAAAAAAAAAAGACATTGTGATGACCTTTCAAGCCTTCTGTGTGACCTCTTTCAATTTCTTAGCCTTTCTTCTTCAGAGCTAACTGTTATACTGAATTTTCTCTATCCCTTGCTTTTCTTTATACTTTTGTATTTGCATCCCCAAATATATGATTGCCTGTTTTACATACTTTGCAACAATATTGCAAATAGAAACTTACATTTGTCTATGACTTTTCCATTCAACATTAAGTTCTTGAGTTTTACCTTTGGCAGCACATAGCTATAATTCATTAGTTTACAGTGTTGTATAATATTCCATTGTATGATATAATTTATCTGTCCTCCTTAATTTGAATGAATATTTGGGTTGCTTCCAGTTTTTGTTTTAGTTTTTGTTTTTTACTATTACACATAGTACCTCTATGATTATTCTTGCACATGCGTAAGTGGTATGTAAAAATATCTCTAGGGCAGTGGTCCTTAACGTGGGGTGATTTTGCTGCCCAGAACATTTGGCAATACCTGCAAACATGTTTGCTTGTCATAACGGGAAGGCTATTATATAGTCTCAATTAAAGTTAAACAGCCTCTAAGACACCGGGCAGCCCCCACAGCAAAGAATTAGCTGGGTCAAAATGTCAATAGTGTGAAGTTAAAAAACCTTGCTCTAAATACCTGCTTAAAAGTGAATTCCCTGGGTCACAGAATATGAAAATTTTCAAATTTATTAGATAATTCCTAATTGTTGTACAAAGTCTCAATGCTACATTCTTGCCAGGAGAATAAAGATAAATATTCCAATTGCTCTATATTTTTACCAGCACTTAATATTGTAAGATATCATTTTTAAAAACATTTTTTAATGTCTTTTTTTTATTATAATGATGCGGGTTACAATTCGGGGTTAGGTATACAAACGTTGATTATGCAGGTACTCTTGTTGATGAGGTCATTATTATAGGTGAGACTTTTCCAGAATCAAGTTTCCATACATACGGAGAGGCCAAAAACAGTATACACATTTTAAGCATTGTTATCTATGTATTATTTTTCCAAGTTAAATTGAATTATGGTAGCAATGTGTAGTATGACGTTTGTGCTTCTACCATTTTCTTTGACTGTTCTGCTTGTCACATGATGACACTTAGCATTCATTTGAGTAATACCATCTTTTGAGCAAACAACATACTTAAAATGTGAATACATATTTTTGGCACCCTGATATAAAATATAATTTGTGATTTCGTGTTTTATTTTATTGGTCAATTTGTCACTATCTCTTTTCCAATGTTATACTGCCTAAGTTCTTATGATTATATAATAATTTAAAATATCTGACAAATTCCTCTATTGTGTTCTTCAGAAGTGTCTTGGTTTCTGTGGTCTTTTTTTCTTCTATACTAATCTTGGAAAAAGCCTGCCACTGTTTTCTTCTGCACATCCAAAACTTGTTTGAATTTATTAACATCTATAGAACAATCAGAAGAGAAATTATTTACTTATTACTACTTTTAGTGTTCCAATCCAAGAATATGGTCTATTCTTCTGTTTATCTAGATTTTCTATAACATTTTTCAAAAGATTTTATTGTCCACATAAATTGGTTAGTTTTATCTCTGAATACTTTTTTAAAAAAATATTTTAAAATTATAACTTTTACTTGATTTGTTTTTAAACATGATGATTTTCTTTCTTTTCTTTTCTTTTCTTGTTTTCTTTTTTGTTTTTGAGTCAGAGTCTCACTCTGTTGTCCAGGTTGGAGTGCAGTGGCACGCCCATGGCCACCTCAGCCTCCACCTGCTGGACTCAGGCGATTCTTCTGCCTCAGCCTTCCAAGGAACTGGAACTACAGGTTTGTGTCACCACTCTCAGCTAATTTTTTGAGTTATGGTAGAGACGAGGTTTCATCAAGTTGCCCAGGCTGGTCTTGAACCTGTGGGCTCAGGCAATCCTCTCACCTCAGCCTCCCAAAGTACTGGGATTACAGACTTGAGCCACTGCACCCGGCCATGATAATTGCTAATGTTTGTTTCTGTACTTAGACATATAGTTAGTATCTGTATTTTTATTTTTCTCCAACAAACCTCCTAAACTTTCTTATTAATTCTCTTGATTTATTCATATTTTCTCTCAGATTCCCTATATAAACAATCATATCTTTTGTAATGTCAGTTTTATTTTTTCCCTTCCAGTGTTTATATTACTTTTTTTTTCTCACAAACTCTACCACCTAGTCCTGTAGTCTAGTATTTTATAGAAATGGTGACCATGCATAACTTTGTCCTCTCCTGATTTTTAAAAGGAAATGCGACCGGGTACTGTGCCTCATGCTTGTAATTTCAACACTTGGGGCGGTCGAGGTGAGAGGATCGCTTGAGCCCAAGAGTTTGAGACCAACCTGGGCAACAAAGCAAGATCTCATCTCTACAAAAAGTTTTTTAAAAAATTAACTGGGTGTGGTGGTGCATGCCAGTAGTCCCAGCTACTCAGAAGGGTGAGGCAGACGGCATACCTAAGCCCAGGAGCTGAGGCTGCAGTGAGCTGTGATCGGGTCACTGCATTCCAGCCTGGGCAACAGAGTGAGACCCTGACTCAAAAAAAAAAAAAAGAAAAGAAGACTTTAAACATTTCACTATTATGTTGGGTTTTTTGTAGATATTCTTTATCAAGCTAAGAAAATGTTCTTTTATTTTTAGTTTGCTTTGAGTTTTTATCTGTAATGAATGTTGAATGTTATCAATTTTTTCCCCCATTGATTTGGAGGATAATATGAATTTTTCTCACAAAGAGCTGCTGAGCACTGCTTTTCACCTTAGGGATATTTACTGAATGAGTGAGCCCAAATTTCAGTTTTCATGTCCCTGCTAGCATAGAAGGAAAGTTACAGAGCCCAGGGCTTAGTGCTGGGATCGCAAATGGATATGCCCTTATCATTAACCTACTTACAAATAAATCCATCCCGTGGAGGCATGCAAGGAAAATTGCAAGTCTTAAATGAATAACTAAAGAGGAAAAAATTTCTCTTTTGAAAAGTCATGATCCTAAACCAAGCTTTCTGTGTTTTCAGCAAGAATTAACACCATCTCAGGGCTCTAAAGACTCCAACATAAGAGTCTGGTTTACACTGGTCCCCAGTTGTGTCTTTCGAATCAAAAGAAAATTCTCTCTGTAGAGTTCAACTTTATCCAATACGTCTAAGAACTCTCACAGATAAAATTCCATGACTATAAGCCCACAGTCAAAAATCACAAACACACACACAAAAAAGGGTAAATGGGCAAGAATTAGCTGGAAAAAGCAGATGCCAGCTCCTAAAAGTCTTCAAATGCTGGAATTCTTTCATTATTATTATTATTATTATTATTAGGTCCTCTTTCTTTTTTATTCTCCTGTTGCACATAAAACTATGTTTAAAAATATTCTCTCTACAGCCATACTACCCTAACACATCCGATCTCCTCTAAAAATATTTTATCTTTTAGCATTTAATTTCATTTAAAAATTTTTTTTTAATTTAAAAAAATTCTTTTTTTGAGTCGGAGTCTCACTCTGTCACCCAGACTGGAGGGCAGTGGCCGCTCCCGGTCACCGCAGCCTCGACCTGCTGGACTCTGGCGATCCTTCCGCCTCAGCCTTCCGAGTAGCTGGAACTACAGGCGCGTGCTACCACGCCCGGCTCATTTTTTGATTTATTGAAGAGATGAGGTCTTGCCAAGTGGTCCAGGCGGGTCTCAAACCCGCGGGCTCAGGCAATCCACTCACCTCAGCCTCCCAAAGCGCTGGGATTACAGGCTGAGCCACCGAGCCCAGCCTTCTAATTTCATTATTAATAACATGTGAACACTTCTTTGTAATGAAGTTAGAAATTAACAATATGTGGCCAGATGTGGTGGTTTGTGCCTGCAATTCCAGCACTTTGGGAGGCTGAGGCGGGAGGTTCACTTGAGCCCAGGAGTGTGTGACCAGGATAGACAACACAGTGAGACCTCATCTCTACAAATAATCAAAAAATTAGCCGGGACTCGTGGCACACACCTGTAGTCCCAGTTACTCCAGAGACTGAGGTTGAAGGATCACCTGAGCCTGGAAGGTCGAGGCTGTGGGGAACCATGCACTCCAGCCTGGGTGACAAAGTGAGACCCTGACTCAAAAAGAAATAATAACAACGAACAGTAATAATATAGTCAAGTTTAACCTGTAAACTAAACATAGTTACACTGAGATGGATCCTTTTAATGATATTTGTCTACCAAACCTTAAGGGGTTTGGTGAAAATAAAAAAAGATTAGAAATAAGAATAGGTATTTTTCCATCTAGCTTAAACAAACAAGTAATTAAATATCGCATTAAATTAAAATAATATTCATTGGCAGATATTACATAGAATCTCTTTTCCAATCTTTAAATTTTTTGTAGACAGGAATCAGTTTGCTAAATATTCCAAATGAGAAGTATATTATTAATAATTATAATCTGCTTTATTTTTGCAGAATTGTTTTTCCCCAAATCGTTAGGACTTTCAAATATCTTTATATTTGTGTTATTAAAAATATTTAGAAAGGCGTTGTGTTCTTACTTGATCCTAAGGCCCTGATGGCTCTCACAGAGGGCACTTAGTCAAAACTGAGCAAATCAGTCTGTCTCTAATTTTTAAAACTGGAATTATGGAATAGACTTTTAGGCTAAAAAGAGAATATGTCGGTTGATAGATCCCAGGGAAGGCTGATTCTGAGCTTTAATTCCAGTTATTAAGCTTCCTAGGGATCCGTGAACCAGTAAATTGCCTTTGCTGAAGCTTATTTGAGTTGAGTTTCTGTAACTTGCAACCAAAATGGTCCTGATAACTACACTTATATAAAGAAAATTAAATTCTGAGGTGGTTTCTCTGCATGCTGATGGTCATAGAAGGCAAGGAATGAAAAATACCTTTAATACTTTTTCTACTACTAAAGAAGGGAATTGGGAAGTGTTCCTGGGTGAATCACTCTAAGTCCTGTCTTGCCCAGAATGTACTGCTTTCCTGTGGTTTGTTCCAAAGGTAGGTTGAAGGAAGAAGGATTGCCCAAAAATATTTCTTATGGCAAGGTTTAGGACAAACGATATTTTGGTAAATAAACTTCTAGTATCTAAAGGGATTCCATCGAGAAGGCCTTCCTGGATGTAATATTATTTTCCAGTGACTTTCTACTTGAGACATCACATGACCTCAATAAATGTGGAAGGGACTGAAATTCAAGGGAAGAACGCAACAATGATTATTTCCCTTTATATTAGGTACTTAGCTGGTCAATTTTAATTTATTTTCTAGTTAAGTGGTGTAGTTGATATCCTAACTCCCAGAGTCTCAAAATGTGGCTGTATTTGAAGATAGGATCTTTAGAGAGTATACCAAGATAAAATGAGGTTATTGAAGTGGCCCTTAATTCAATATGGCTGGTGTCCTTATTTCATTACTAATAACAGGTGAATGCTTCTTTGTGATAAAATGAGAAATTAATAATAAGTGGTCAGCTGTGGTGTTTTGTGACCGGAATTCCAGCACTTTGGGAGGCTGAGGTGGGAGGATAGCTTGAACCCAGAAGTTCATGACTAGCGTAGGCAACACAGTGAGACCTCATCTCTACAAATAATCAAAAAATTAGCCAAGAGTGGGGCAGAGAAGAGATTAGGATACATACACACAGAGGAAGAACGCATGAACACACTGGAAGAAGATGCCATCTACAAGCTAAGGAGAGAGGAAAAAACACTGATGACATCTTAATCTTGGACTTCAGCCTCCAAATCTATGAGGAAAATCATTTCTGTGGCAGCCCTAGTAAATGAACACAGTAAGTTGGGTGTGGTCTCCTTACTCACAAGTCAATCGAGTTTTGTCAAATCTAACTATGGAATATATTTCAGATGTCTGCCCTCAACTCTGTTCCTATTATAACTGTCTTAACTTAGACTTACATTTTTCTTACTTGAAATATTGCAATACCCTTCATCTTCTCTTCATTCTAATAAAAGCATTCATGCTTATGCTGGCAAACACACTAGACCGTGAGTTTGTTGAGAGCAAGGTATACTTGGCACTGTCTACTTACCTCCAGTATGTAGTCTAAGGTGCCCAAACCTTGAGTGACATTTTTTTAAATGACAGATTTTCAGGCCCCAGACCATAACTAGTGCATCAGAATCCACAGGCATGTGGCCTAGAAAATCGGAATCTTTAATATGTTCCCAAGTTGGCCTTGTGAACGATGGACATCTGTGACTTTTCTTGACCCGTCTTTTACTAATGGTCACATGACAGTTTTCTCCAAACTTTTAGCCTCAATGGGTTATACTGTATTTCTTACTGTGTCATCCATGATTACAATATTTTTTGAATAATACATTCAATTGCACTTTTAAAAATTAAAATGGTAATTCTTTTACATCGATGATGTATGTTTGATGATTTTTCTCGTTGAAGTCGTGTATCGTAGGTTATGATACATCCACCTCCTGAGAGGCTACAAAAATGTCATAAGGATGCTTTAATACATACAACAGTGAAAACGTGGAACGCCTGTCCAGTTTGTCCACTGAAAACTGATAAGTAGGTTTCAGCACTAGGATGTACCCTTCACTGGGGCTTCTCACTACTAGGAGTAAAAATTGGAAAAAGCTCACGGAAATTTATTTCTCTTAGCTATTTTGCGGCCTGACCCACTTCATGGTGAAACAAATTGGGTGGTAGGACCACAAGAAAAAGTCGAGTTCGCCTTTAAAAAGGAGGAGATAGAAGCCTAATTCTGTCCAGTCCCCTGTATTTTAAAATCAATTTATGCTTATCATTTGATAACAGTTGACATCTTTATGCTCTCAAAGGAAAAAAAAAACATACTATTTTTCTCACTTTAAATATAAAACATCCCCAATGCTGAAGCAGTGGCTTTTTGTATCTCCTCCTAGATAGGAAGATTCAAGAAAAGGATAACAAATAACGGCAATCCTTCCAGATACACTGTTGTCGTCTATACCGCACTTGAAATCAAAGGCAATCCAGTCTTTCTGACCATCCTTCGATAAGAAAAGAAAAACTTGCTGAATATATCTGCCGAACTGATTCATTCAATACATGTTTGTTTGGTGTCTGTTATATCAAACGTTATAATCTGGAGAGATCAAAAGAGACATGATTCCTGCTTTTGTGGAACTTTCCAGGGTAGGTAATGGAAGTTCTGGTTAAAAAAAAAAAAGTGGAATGCTTATAGGACCCTGGGATGGAGACAGAGAGTTAAAGTATGTGAGAAGTCATGTTCAAATGACACTTCCTGGAGGGACCGCTTACTCGGCTCAGATGTCAACAGTCAGGAATACCCTGGGATTTGGGCAAACAAATGAGCATGACATCTTGCAGTCCTGCCTTTGCTCTCTCTGCATACATTGTAAAAAGGCTGGTGCAGAAACAAAATATTATCTATGGGTTACTTTTCATGTTCTAAATATCTACATTCATGTATAAATCAAACAAATATTTCATTAAAAGTTTGTATAAGCCGGGCTCGGTGGCTCAGCCTATAATCTCGCGCCTTTGGGAGGCTGAGGTGAGTGGATGGCCTGAGCCCGCAGGTTCGAGACCCGCCTGAGCAGCGAGACCTCATCTCTACAATAAATCAAAAAATCAGCCGGGCGTGGTAGCGCGTGCCTGTAATTCCAGCTACTTGGAAGGCTGAGGCGGAAGGATCGCCGGAGCCCAGCGGGTCGAGGCTGTGGTGGCCGGGAGCGGCCGCTGCACTCCAGTCTGGGCGACAGAGTGAGACTACAACTCAAAAAGAAAAAAAAAAAAAAAGTTTGTAAAAAATATGGCCCCTTAATCAGACTGAAAGGCCTCAGTACAAAGTGACATATTAACCAACTACCAAGTCCTTGGTTTATTTTTTTCTGGCTCAGCTTTTGAACATTCTGGATCTTTCCAATTATAATCTTGATCACAAACAACAGTTAAATATTTGTGTTTGCATATTTAGGTGAGCATCTTCAGGAACGAGAAGCTCACTATTTCTTCCATTAAGAAATTGCCTCTGAAAAATTCAGACTATAAGTGGTTGTGTTTTTTAATTGAACTATGCCTCATAGCACATTAAAGCACTTTTAATTCAAACTCTTTGGGCCATTTGAAATAAAACTAATCCCTCTTCCATATAATCATAGTTTTTTTTAATTCAAAAAATATATGTGGGATTTTTATAAAATTAGGATAGACTGAGTAAAAAGCATTTGGAAAATTAAAAGAAGTAGAGAGAAAAAGATAATCATATTCCCAGTACCCAAGTACAATCACTCTTAACATTTTAAGATATCCATTTCCAGTCTTTACTGTGTATTGTTTTGTTTCTGTTATTTTACACAATTTTATCATCACACATATAAACATATGCATACATGCACAATACAATTTAGTTTTCATGTAATGGGAGAAATCACAGAGGATAAGGGAGCAGCCACTGGAGAAAGATTGACAGGTTTGAATTCAAGCATTATCACTTACTAGTATTTTTTTTTTTTTTTTAAAGAAGAGATGGTGTCTCGCTATGTTGCCCAGGCTGGTCTTGAACTCCTGGCCTCAAGTGATTCTTCTCTTTGGTCTCCCACCGTGCTGTGATTACAGCATAAGCCGCTACACCCGTCCACTTGCTAGTTTTTATTGCCTTGGACATATTACTTAATCTCTCTCAGTCTCAATTTTCTAATCTATAACATTAGGATAATCTAGAACCCACTTCTTGGGCTTGTTACAAGCATTCATGAAGGTAAAATGGTTAGCATAGCGTCTGCCAAATAAAGACTAAAATTATGATCTGTATACTATTCTGATAAACCATCGACTATAACAACCTTCCAGCTACAGACTCCCAGTGTTGTCAGCCGTTTCTCATAGGAGATAGTTTCAAGTCTCCCTACCATTCAGGCTGTTAAATCCTAGGATTTTTAAAATCTTTTTCTATCTATGTCTTCCTTAAAAGACAACTTCCAGAACTGAGCTTGGTAATCCAAACAACTCAAAATAAAGTTAGATCATATCCTTCTTACTCTACACTTACCCTTAATTCACGCAGCTGAAACGATTTCTTCTTGTTTGTTTGTTTTTATAACATCTTATGCCACAGATTCACTGCCAAGTAATGCTGTTCTTTTTGTCCCCATGAGTACTGTTGCTATGTCACACATCCCTTAAACCAAATTTAGGCAGTTGGTGTTTTGGTTCCAAGGCAGGACCTCATAATTATGCCGACTGAATTATACATTGTTAGATGTTGTTTGTTTTTTAGATGTTAAGAACTTGGATGCTGGGCTCCGTGGCTCAGCCTATAATCCCAGTGCTTTGGGAGGCCGAGGAGAGTGGATTGCCTGAGTCCACGTGTTCGAGACTGGCCCAGGCAACTTGGTGAGACCTCGTCTCTACAATAAATCAAAGATTAGCCAGGCGTGGTAGCTCATGACTGTGGTTCCAGCTTCTTAGCAGGTTGGGGCAGAAGGATTGCCAGAACCCAGTAGGTCGACTCTCTGGTGGCTGTGAGTGTGCCACTGCACTCCAACCTGGGTGACAGAGTGAGACTCTGACTCAGAAAAAAAAACTTTGAGATCTTGATTTTGTAACTCAATATATTTACTCACCTTCCCTGTCTCATGTAGCCTTTTTTTTTTTATAGCCATGCCTTCTCATAGCTTTATCTGAGTCATTGGTAAATATGATCACATTGAACAAGGCAAAGGCACAGGTCTATGGTATATCACTTAAGAAACCTTCTCCAGGCTGACACAGATTCATTAACCTTGCTACTGGGTGCAATCATTCAGTCAGCTTTGAAAAAGCATAATAATACTATCCCTAAATCTATATTTCTCCATCTTGTTCACAAGGATATAAAGAAAAACCAATGCTTTGCAAGAATCCAGATAGTGATGTCAATTGTCCCAATATTAACTTTTTTTTTCTGAATTGAAGTCTCACTCTGTCACCCAGGCTGGAGTGCAGTGGCACACTCATGGCCACCACAGCCTCCACTTGCTGGGTTCAGGCGATCCTTCTGCCTCGGACTTCCAAGTAGCTGGAACTATAACTGTGCACCACCATGCCCGGCTAATTTTTATTTATTTATTTATTGTAGAGATGAGGTCTCACCAAGTGGCCCAGGCTGGTCTCAAACCCGTGGGCTCAGGGAATCCTCTTGCCTCTGCCTCTCAAGGTGCTGGAATTACAAGTGTGAGCCACTGCACCCAGCCTTGGTTTATTAACTCTTACAGAAAAAAATATATATGATCGGGGCTGAGTAGTCTATTCTTTTAAAATGTGTGCTTTCCCCTAATAACTCCCTTGTTTTAATGCTCATAAAATAGTCTTTTATAAATAGGTTGTTCTCTCACCTCTCCAAGTAACGTCTAAAATTTGCAGATTCTTCCTTTTTTTTTTTTAACATAAGGCATTCCTCTCCCAAATGCCCCTCAATTTCTGTCGTTTAAAGGTAATAAGCTAAACATTTCATAATTTCATTTGGAAGATCTCCTCTGGTAATAATTCATGGAGGTCAAGAGCCACGTTGGCAGCCAGACCAGTCAGGTTCTCTCTGAAGAGCATACAGGTGGAGCATTCGGACTCTGACCTAACTTCTTGGTGCAAATCCTAGCTGTACACTTGAGTAGCTGTAGGATCTTGGACAAATTATCCAACCAGATAATAGCACATGTTTTAAAGGGTTGCTGTGATGATTCAGTGCACAAGTACATGTACCTAGTTTATCCCAAATTCCTTATTTATCGTCATTAATGTTATCTACATTTGTATGTAGCTACAGAGATCTGTGGTGTCTCCATTTTTAGCTAATGTCCCATGATCTTGACCTCATTCAACACATATTTCCCAACTAGTACTTTGTACATACAAAGTCCCAGAGACCCAACAGTGAGCAAACGAAAGTCTCTGCGCCCATGGAGCTTACACTCCAGTACAGGAGAAAGAAAACCTTTGAGTATGTAAAAGAATGGCAATCGGTGATAGGAAGCATGAAAAGCCTGAGGGTTCGAGAATGGAGAATGTTCGAGAAAACTATTTTAAAGAGGGGTGGTCAAGTGTCCCTTCTGAAGAGGTGGCAGGGGAGAGGAGACATGAATGAACCAACAGGGAAAGAATGTAAGAGAATAAAGAAGCTTTGCTTTCTCTTTTTCATGAACAAATTTTATGCCTACTCCTTTGCTGATCTCCTGCCTCATTCCATGCTAGTGGAAAGCATTTCTGGTTCTCTTTAGTGCCGTCCATCAGAGCTAGTTCTCTGCACTTTAGTCTTGCTGGGTTTTTAGGGGTCCTTGCTACCTTTGTATATTTGTGCTTGATTCTGTGTCCCCTCTCACCATCTTTCTCACATGCTGTTTTAAATTCAGAGCCTGTCAAGAAGTCCCTGCGCAGCACACTGGTTTTCTTAGTTTCCTCCCCATTTTCTTGCTCATTAGAATCATTTGTGTTTGCATAGGCAGAACACTGCTTAAATCAAACTCTAAGAGCGCATGGCTGCTTTTCCCCAAGGTTCCAATCATTTCCATTTTACCTACTGGTTCCTGTCAGAATTGGGTCCAGCGCGGGAGTTCCCCTTAATGCTTACTCTGCCTTCTGGGAAATGAAATTACCAGCAAGGCCGGTCAAGAAATTGTCAGGATTTTGCTTTCCGGGGAATGAAAGTTTCTGCAGATACTTGGAGACTGAAATCCCTAATATTGAGCTATGCTGCTGCTCTACCGGGCTTGTGGTCTGCACTAGAAAAGCATCCTACCATCTGCCCTCCTGGCCGGAAAGTCTGTAGCATGGTTACACAGTGTTGTCACTTCTCTGTCTGTCTCGCTTGACGTTCATTGAGATTTTTCTCCAGTGTTTTGCCAGCCATAGGTTCTTGGATTTACACGTAGGTTCATCGCTTCTAATCAGCAAGGACTATTCACCTATCTTCCCATCAGCTTGGTTGAATTATCATTCAAACAGATTGAATTAAAAGTTAATTTGTTGGCTGGGCATGGTGGCTCATGGCTGCAATCCTAGCACTTTGGGAGGCAGAGGCAAGAGGATTGCCTGAGCTCAGGGGTTCGAGATCAACCTGGACAACTTGGTGAGAACTCGCCTCCACAATAAATTAAAAAAAAAAAAATTAGCTGGGTGTGGTGGCATGCACTTGTCGTTCCAGCTACTTGGGAAGCTGAGGAAGATGGATTGCCTCAGTCCAGCAGGTCGAGGCTGCAATAGCGGTGAGCATGACACTGCACTCCAGCCTGGGCAACAGAGTGAGACTGACTTAAAAAACAAACAAAAAAAAGTTAGATTGCTTCTATGCCCAAACTCTACACCCAGGAAAGCAGGAGCCGTTCCCCTCCAGCTCAATATTAACAAACAGCAGGAAATAGTAGACAGCTTGGGAGTGGAAGGTGGAGTCCATTCCCAACCAAGCCGTGTACTAGCTGGGAGATTTTTGACAAGTTAGAACTTCAAAGCTAGAACTGGCACACCCTTAAGGAGGAGAAAGCCAGATCCTCCCCTTTTCCTGATGAGCAGCTTGTGGCCTGGCAAGGTGAATTGTCTTGCTTCAAGTGTCTCGGGTGGTTGGGAACAGCATCAGGACTGTTAGACAGTTTTTTTCCTTAGGACAATCAATTTCATCCTTACCACGTTACCTCCCATTTGTAGCCCAGAGATCTACTTCTATGAAATGGAGTAATGATATGTATCCTTCCTACCTCCCAGAGCTGTTGTGAGATAATAGGTGTGTAATGAGAGGGGTTGTGTACAGTGGTATCGTTATGATCATGTTTTTTTGTTGGATTTTTAAAATTTGAGTTGGAGTCTCACTCTGTCATCCAGGCTGGATTGCAGTAGCATGCTCACAGCCACCGCAGCCTTGACCTCCTGGGCTCAGGTGATCCTTCCGCCTCAGCCTTCCAAATAGCTGGAATCACGGGCACATGCCACCATGCCTGGCTAATTTTTTGACTTATCATAGGTCAAGGTCTTGTCATATTGCTCAGGCTGGTCTCGAACCCTTGAGCTCAGTCAATCCTCTTGCCTCGGCCTCCCAAAGTGCTGGGATGACAGGCTTGAGCAACTGCGCCCGGCCGTCATGATCGTGTTTTAATGATTCAATGTGTAGGTTTCGGTGGACTTTCCTTCTCATCTAGGTGATTTGCATTTAACATTTTTCATCTGTGCTGAAATGTGCTTACTTTGTCGTAGATTTGCAACCAATTGCAGGCTGCATCTCCCGCACAGGAGAAAGAGCCTAGGTTTTGGCATTGCTGAGACCAGGATAGTAATCCTTATTCTGTCACCCGGGGCATGACTATACATCCTCTGAACCTTTCTGATTTCAGTTTTCTCATCTGTTTAAGGGAGAAACATCCCTGGCTCTTACAGCGGTGAGAACTGGTACAGAAAAGGCACAACGTCAGCGGCTGTTTTTGTTTTATTTATTTATTAATTTTCCGTTTTCCTCATCTTTCAGACCATGGGCTTCTCAACGTCAGACACTATTTATTTATGTTTGTATTCCTAGAGTCTGGCACTCAGTAGCTACATGGTATGTTTGTTGAATGAATTATTTACCAAGGTGAATATCACGGAGTGGGTCTGAGGGTGGCAGCATTTTGTAGGTCAGTGTGTTTCCTTCTCTACTCTGGAGAACACAACACTGAGCTTTGTGGAGCTGCAGGGGGCCCCCCCAGTAGTGATGAGGGCGTGGCTGAGGGTGAATTCTGCTCCCCTCCCTCCCTTTAATCAGAGCAGACATACTTATTTCTCAGTAATATACTGGGCAGCTGTGTACGATGGTTTTTAGAGGAAAAGGCTTTTCAGCTAAAAAAAAAAAAGAAACAAGATACATAGCTGGACAGAATGTCTCAAAGACGCTACTTCTAAGACTTCCCTTACCATTAAGCATCTTAGGTAAGTTGACCTCTGTGCCACGATTTCCCTATGACCTACCGCAGGACAGGCAGTATTTCAGGTTGGTTCCAGAGAGACTGGAAGACAACACATTCACACCTGCCATTTCCTGTGTGTTTAGCCAAGCACCCAGAGCTTGGATCCAGGTGACTGGGTGTATCAGGAGCAGGTGCGTGCAGACAAAGTGTACCCTGGCCTGAATTTTCTTTTCCTCTAGTTCCCAACAGGCCCCACAGTGGCCATGGGCACTACTGGCAGGGTTGGAAAGCACAATTATTTTTAAAACGCAGACTTGCTACTTGAGAAGAATGTATACTCATGGCCTAGGCACTTCAACCAAACAAGCAAGAAAAACCGCCTAAGCAGGACTGAGAAACAGGCAAAGTCACAGTCAGAGGTCCCTGATCAATGTCTCTGTTTCCATCTCCCAGGGCTCCTGTCTTTCTACAGGTTTATTTTGAAGATTAAAGCAGGGATAACACTAAAATATTTAATAATGTGTAAATGGTTGGGCTTGGGCACTGATAGATCAGAACAGATGCTAGCCATAAACTCCCAGCAAGCCTCGCCAACACGTGCCAGCTGAATGCCAGCCTCAAAATAAAGTAGCATTCAAATGTTCTCGCAATATCTGACACATAGATGGTGCTTGATTAGTGTTCATTCCTCCCCGGCTCCCTCTTCTTTTGAGTTAAATCCAGTAACACCAGCCGGGCACGGTGGCTCAAGCTTGTAATCCCAGCACTTTGGGAGGGCTGGGGCAAGAAGATTGCCTGAGCCTAGTGGTTCAAGACCAGCCTGGGCAACTTAGTGAGACCTTGTCTCTACAATATATCAAGAAAATTACCTGGGCATGGTAGCACACACCTGTGGTTCTGGCTATTTGGAAGGCTGAGGTGGCAGATCACCTGAGCCCATCAGGTCGAGGCTGCAGTGGCCATGAGCATGCCACTGCACTCCAGCATGGGCGATAGAGTGTGACTCTCACTCAAAAAAAAAAAATGCAGTAAAACCAAAAAAGTGGCAAATCCAAGAAGGCCTGTCCCGAAGTAACCCAAGAAGTCAAGCTTATTATTTTATCCTTACAATATATTAACGAGGGAATGATTTCTTATGCCAGAATTTATTATACTTTAAAAAAATTATTTGTAAACTATTTCCTGAATTAGAGGCCAGTTGTTAGCTAGTATTAAGCCTTAGTTATATCCAGTGTGCTTATTGTCTCTCTTCTAAGTTTACCATTTTCTTTGCAAGAGAGGGTTAATTCTGTCCATTGCTGTGGAACGATATTGAAGGTGGAAATGGGGAAGACCTTACCTTCACAGTCACCAGGGTCTTTCTCCATATTTCTCCAAGATCCTCCAGAGGTACCCTCCTTCCTGCTAAGAACCTTTGCCAGAAAGAGCCACTGGAAGCAGATGTCGGGTTTCTAGATGACTTCACTTTCCAAAAAAGTTGAACTAGCCTTCGGGAAATTTCACTGGTTGGAACAACAGAGTTAAGAAGGAAAAGATATATGTAGCAGAGGTGAAACTAGAGTGCGTCTACTTGAGTAGTAAAGAAAACAGGGTGAAGGGAAGAACTGGAAGTAGGGAAGACTGGAAGGACAAGGATAGACTTAGTGAGTTCCCTCTGATCTCCTCATCTGGTCATGCTTTTGCTGGCCATTGGGAATTTTCTGAAGCGCTTCTCTGTGTGGCCCTTAGAAAGCTTAATAGCTAATGGGGGCCGACAATACCCGTGTTAACTTTTCTTGCTTTTTAATTTTCAACCTTTATTTTCTCTTTGCCGCCACATTCTGACTTATTCTTGTTAGCTTAATTTCTTCTTGTTCGTGAATCTCCTTAAACTCTTTTTGAAATATGAAAGGCAATAAATAAGTAAAATAAAAAGTAGGGCTCCTATTAGGTAGCTAGCTGGTCTTCAGTTGTGTTTAGCTCTTTCAGAGGATAAAAAATTTAACCAGATTGTCTTCTAATGTCCCTTTGAGGGCTGGGAGTTACAGATTTAAGGAACAACTTTTGATTAAAGAAGAATAAAAATCATAAATGAAGAGCATAACTAAGAGTGAGTGAATCCTTCAAAATGGTAACTTAAAGCAAAAGTACCAGCAGGCTGGGAGCAGTGACTCATGCCTGTAATCCCAACACTTTGGGAGGCTGAGACAAGAGAATGGCCTGAGCCCAGGAATTCAAGACCAGCCTGGCAACTTAGCGAAGCCTTGACTCTACAAAAAAATACAAAAAATTAGCTGGACGTTGTGGCACGTCTATAGTCCCAGCTACTGGGGTGTGGGGTGCCGAGGTGAGAGGATCACCTGAGTCCAGGATATTGAGGCTGCAGTGAGCCATGACTGTGTGCCATTACATTCTAGCCTGGGTGACAGAGCGAGACCCTACCTCAAAACAAAAACCAAAAATCAAACAACAAAAAACAAAAAGTACTAGCCACAACAGTAGCATATGTATGATCATGGAATTTTTGTGTAGTCAGTGGAAAGCTACACATTTGAAAATGCACTTATAAGATTCTTTGCTATAATGCAACCCAATAAACAAGCAGAATGTTTAAAAGGATTCCATATTAGCTTGTACAGTTTTAGGTATTTATGTAGCAGCATTCTGAAAAGTCATCAACTGCTTTTTGCTATTAAAAGGTACCAAAATAATAGCAAGTATTTAGTAAGTTATTATGTGCCAGGTAATACCTTTGTTAATTCATATAGCACTCAGAACACCACTGCGAGATGTGTGATTATTATTCCCCTTTATAAACGAGGAAACAAAGAAACCGTTAAAGACGAGTTTCCATGGCTTGCTCAAAAAAACAGCTTAAAAATGGTGGAGCTGAGATCTGAACTCAAGTGGTCTCATTCAAATTCTAAGTTTTAGGTTACCTTGCTTTTCTAAACATTAAAAAAACAAAAGGTATCTTAAAATTAACATTAACCAGAGTAAGTGAATCAAATCTACACTTTATTTTATGAAGTCATTTCAGATCTTTTCAACAGATCTTTTTCAAGGTAAAAAAGAAGACAAAATTAATCTTCAGTAGTTTTTATTTTTCAAAAGTAATGTCTGTGACTTCTTTGAAAGGACATGGCAAGTGTTGTGGTGGTGTTTCAAAAACTTCTGCAGAGCAAAGTGATTTCAAATGGTATTTACCAAATCCTTGACCGTCCTAAATTATAGAATTTTAAGTAAGAAGTGAATATAAAGGATTGCAACTAGGTATAGCCTCATGGGATGCTTATTAAGCATCAAGACAATAAATTCCACTTTTCAATGTATGTGTTCTGTTAAGAGTAAAAAAAAAAAGTAAAAATGATCCCGTGCCTTTGGGAGACTGAGGTGAGTAGATTGCCTGAGCCCGCGGGTTCGAGACCCGCCTGGGCAGCGAGACCTCATCTCTACAATAAATCAAAAAATCAGCCGGGCGTGGTAGCGCAGGCCTGTAATTCCGGCTACTCGGAAGGCTGAGGCGGAAGGATCGCCGGAGCCCAGCAGGTCGAGGCTGCGGTGGCTGGGAGCGGCCACTGCACTCCAGTCTGGGCAACCGAGTGAGACTCCAACTCAAAAATTAAAAAAAAAAAATAGTAAAAATGTTTCCATTTTTAGGATGAGACATAGACTCAGTGATCAGTCCAATTACTTGATTTTGTGAATTAACTATATCTTTTGTCTCTCAGTTTGGCAGGGAAAGTGAAAAGGGGGAAAAGATAAAATTTTTGAAAACCAAATACCATGATCACTAGAAGCTTAATTTTATTTTTGTCATTTAGAAGTGCCTTGCTTATTGGAGAACAAAAAAAAGAGATAAAATTTCCATTGTGAAGGGAATCCAATTATACACGCCAACATTAGTTTCCAAGTTGGAACCATGTGTGATGATTTAAATGGAGTTTATCTAACAATAGATAGATTTGTTCTCATAAAGGCCGTGTTCAATGACCTATGTTCTAATAAAGTTTTAATAGCGAAGCTACTTAGATAATTATTCAGTAAAGTGGAAGGCAGGTGTTTGTGTACTCTAAAACAATTAAGAAAATTCTAGGCTGGGCGCGGTGGCTCACATTTATAATTCTAGCACTTTGGGAGGTTGAGGTGAGAGGATTGCTTGAGTCCATGGGTTTGAGACCAGCCTGGGCAACTTGGCGAGAACTTGTCTCTACAAAAGGTTTGCAAACAATATAACTTACAGAAATTTTTAAAACTAGCATGTCTAGTATAGATGATTGTCATTTTGTGGATTAATTCTTTATGACCATATTTTCCAATCAGAATAGTTATTTAACATAAAGTTCTCAGCCTGTAATCCCAGCACTTTGGGAGGCAGAGCCTAGTGGATTGCCTGAGACCGTGGGTTCAAGACCAGCCCAGGCAACTTGGCAAGACCTCATCTCTACAATAAATCAAAAAATTAGTTAGGCGTGGTAGTGTGTGCCTATAGTTCCAGCTACTTGGAAGGCTGAGGCAGAAGATTCACCTGAGTCCAGCAGGTAGATGCTGGGGTGGCCATGAGTGTGCCACTGCACTCCAGCCTGGGCGACGGAGTAAGACTCCAACTCAAAACAAAACAAAACAAAAACATAAAGTTATATTTCATGGGAAATGTTTTGACCTGTAGTCATACTAAAAAATACAAAATAAAATGAATATAAAAAGTACATGTAGAAAGTACAAAATAAATTACATGTAGAAAGTACAAAATAAAGTAAATTAAAGGTAATGATAATAATATTAACAATACTCACCAATAAGAAATACAGCATAACTTTTGGGATATTAAAAAACAATGCTTAATTTATGCTTTAATTTAGGTTCACTAGATCATCTCAATGCTAAGCAAATATTCTCCTTTGAAAAGCATAATCTTTTTTATTTTTGAGCTAGGGTCTCATTATGTTGCCTATGCTGAAGTGCAGTGGCATGGTCATGGCTTACCACAACTTTCACCTCCTGGGCTCAGGTAATCTCAGCCTCCCAAGTAGTTGGGACTACAGGCATGTATCACCACATCTGGCTAATTTTTTTGAATTCTTTGTAGAGATGAGATCTCACTATGTTGCCCAGACTGGTCTTGAACTCCTGGGCTCAAGCTACTCTCCTTTCTCAGCCTCCCCAAGTGTTGAGATTATAAACATGAGGCACTGCATCTGGCCTCTGAAAAGTATAATCTTGAGAAAGAATTTTTTTTAATGTTTCTGAGACCATCAAGTATTTCTGGTAATGTTTAGTGAATGCTTCACTTTTTTTTTCCTTAAATAGTTTTGTGATGAGATGTTTGAGCTATACTGTGTCTTAATTATTTGTTTAACTGTGTTTATTAAACTATGTGTATCAATCCGTAAAATGTTTTTGCTTCCGTTTATTTGTTTGGTTGAAAAGACTGATTTCTTTCATGTGTCATTCCTTGGTAAAGTATACTTATGAGGATATTAGGTAATACACAAATAATCAAAATAACCATTTGTTTCTGTCGAGACTCCTTTCCATGTAGAGAAACTGAACAAGTCACAGAAAGAAAAGAAAGTGCAAACATCAGGGGAAGACTGGTGGGTGGGAAGGGGTGCCAGAGGGGAAAAAAAGAGAAAACTGGTGAATGTGCATATATGTAGAGAAAGGACAAAGCCAATCAGTAAGAATCAAAGGACAACATGACTTCAACATGAGCTGTGACATAGGTACACAAATGAAGGAGTACAGACATCAGAGGAAACCCCCAAAATCCCGAATTTATTTATAAAATGTGCATATTCATTCTGACATGGTGAAACTTCAGTCACCATCAAAGTACTCTCCATGGGATGCAATACACCTATCGAGATGCTTTTTCCACTGCTCAAAACTGTTTTTGAACTGAACTCATCCATCTTGATGCCTTTTAGTACTTCTGCCATCTTTTGTTTCACTTCTTCCACATGGGTAAAAGGTTTCCCTATAAGGACTGTTTTCATCCCAGGAAATTAAAAAAAAAAAAGTCGCTCGGGATGAGATTGTGTGAATAGGGAGGGTGGGGCACCACCATCATGCTGTTTTGGGTCAAAAACTGCCGAACACTCAGCGCAGTGTGGGCAGATGCACTCATAAATCACCCACCATGAAATGAACAAACATGTTGAAAGAATCTCCAAAAAAATTCACTGAAAGCTGAATGCAGCCTCTTACAACAATGCTAGCTGGTCCACTGATGCTGACGGGTTCCTAGAACACTTACCTAGTGGGGGAAGCCTGTACTACCAGGGACCCTCTCTCTGAAGAATAATTCCGGGTTTTTTTGGGTCCCTCTCGTATCCTGAATGTTGACAGATCATCCCCCCTCCTGAAGGTAAAAACCTATCTTTTTATGGAAATCGAATTTTTAAGCATTGGCAGATAATAGATGAAAAAAAACACAAATAGTGTGTGACCTAATATCCGGCTAGATGCTATATAGACCAGTGGTTTGAGATCTCTGTTGTATGCTATGCTAAGAGCTGGACATACAAGGTTTAGTGAGATTCTAAGGAGTTTACAGACTAGTCAGGGCAGAGGCCAAATCAATCAATAAATACAGTGATGTGTAGTAAGTTCTAGGATAAAGTTCATTTTGATCATTCTTCATTGAAAAATTCTACATCATTAAAGACAAAATGATATTCAATATAGCTTTCTCAAATAGCAGAAAATACCGTCTTACTATATTTTGATTTTTTTTTAAGCTGGAATGTAAAATAGGAATGTAAACAAACAGAACAGCAATTAACAGGTCAGCTGAAAATCAGAACATCTTTTTCCTTGGAAATTTCTATTAATTAATTTACTTTTTGAGATGATATTAATACAAATTTCCAGGTGATCTGGTAGGGAAAATTGGCTAAAAATGCTTTTTGGCTCTTGGAGGTAGGGTCCTAGGTTTTGACAACTTGTTGATCATAAATGAGCTAAGATGGAATTAATTGTACATTATTAATTGAAAATTATACTTTTTATCATAATTTATAATTCATCAAGGCTGTTTTGCCTTTGAGTGAAACTGAAGTGCTAGGGTACAAAATATAACTCTTGAAAAGTCCCATGCAAGTCCCATGGATTTTAATTTCTAAGGTTTCCCCAGACATTTCTTTATCTTATATAAAAAGTTGGACAGGAAGGGTAGAAGACAGAAGGACTGTTCTGGGGAAAATGGAATGGACAGCACACATTCAACTTTTCTGAATTCTAGAATTCAAATGCCTTAATTTCCCACCTTCCTTGATAGAAATATTCCCCACCTCTCCAATGTTCATGCATGCACACACATATTCAGTGAGATCATTAACAGTATTAGAAATTCCTTCAACAATGTCTATATTTGTGTTTCTCTTTCCTTAAAAGGACAAACCTATCCAAGTATTGTTATTAAATTATTTTTAGAAAATACTCAAATTTTCATTGATTTGTGTAGACAATGTAAAGCTACATAAAGACAAATATTTATGTAAAGCTTAAAATATTTACAAATGGCTTACAAAACTATTTTGATGCAGTGATTAAGCAAAATTTTTTTTTTTTTTTTTTTGAGTTGGAGTCTCACTCTGTCGCTCAGACTGGAGTGCAGTGGCCACTCCCGGCCACCATAGCCTCGACCTGCTGGGCTCCAGCGATCCGTCCGCCTCAGCCTTCTGAGTAGCTGGAACTACAGGCGCGGGCTACCACGCCCGGCTGATTTTTTGATTTATTGTAGAGATGAGGTCTCGCCAAGTTGCCCAGGTGGGTCTCGAACCCACGGGCTTAGGCAATCCACTCACCTCGGCCTCCCAAAGTACTGGGATTACAGGCTTAGCCACTGAGCCTGGCCAAGCAAATGTATTAATAAGTCAATTTATGTGTGGGTTTGTGTGTGCTTATGATAAGTAATTCTGTGTGAGATTTCTCGGTTCTGTGACTTGTAAAATCCATATCAGTAAAAGTGGTGCTAAAATATTTGGACAATATAACAAGCAGCCTTACCAATGAACTAAATATAATAGTATTCATGAGTATAGGACACTAACTCTCATTTACTCCATAAAAACTTCCCATCAGTCAACTACAGCTAGACACTGAAAAGATCACTGTTCTCCTAAAAGCTTCTGAGAATAGGTGTCTAGAAATAATCTCGGTGTGACTGGTGGACACCATTCTGACCTGTATAGTACTACCCTGAGTTGTGCAACGTTGGGAACCATTTCTAGATACAAGAATGTGGACAGGGAAGATGGTGCTTCCTGAGAGAAAGTTCTAGGTTCTAGAAAGGAGTTTTGGGTGTCTTTTTGTTTTCTTGAATTAAAATATCAGATGTAGGCATGTTTTTGAAATTTGAACTTTTTAAAGACTGTAGTCTCCCCAAGCGGTCATGATACTGTTTTGGTTAATCGGGGACTTTTAAAAGTTGTATTAGATTGCTGGAGGCTTCTTTTACCTTCCTCCCAAGGTTTGAACATCCTAAAATGGTACAGTGGTGTAGCTGGTTTTGTGGATGGCTGGGTAAAACTGAAAGAAGGTCTGGAGAAGACAGGCCCAAAGCTTACTAAATGCCACAAAAACAGACTGAGGCCTTATGATAAGCAAAATGAGGTCCTCTCAGGTAAACTAAAGTTAAAAGGATGGGTAACAAAATTGAAGCAAAACATAAAAAATCTCATATAAGGGGGCAGGGGGCAGAGAAAGAGTAGCACACAGGAAAGAAAGAAAAAACTGGATGAAGTTTCAAAAAAAAAAAAAAAAAGAAGAGCAGGAAAAAAAAATCATAGATACATATTGCCTATTATGTTTCGTGTAGGATATACTTTAAGAGAAAGCTCATTTTCCTCACGTTTAAAAATAACATTGATAAGAATCTGTCATAAATGTATTCTATAACCTCACCAAAGTTGGGAAATTATTTCATCATTTTCATTATTTTTTCGGAGTAGAAAAGCATCTTCAGGGGAAGAAAGAACAAGAATAAAATGTATTTGAGAGAAAATTTTGGGAAGAAATAGTATACGGTTAAAATTTCCAACAGCCACGCATTTCAAGCATATTCTGTAAATCTTCCTGTCCTAATTAGTTGTGTGGATTTGCTTTTATATTTCTGTGTTGGTTATTTTTTCTTTTCTGTGTGCGTTTGTTCTTTGTTTCCACAGATGACTTATTTTTCTGGGGAGGGAGTATGTTTTCCACCTCCCAGTAGGACTTGGAGTCCCGAATTGAGGGAAGCAGGTTTCCTATGAGTGCTCCATAATTGCCTTTATTAGCCTGCCATTTTGAAAACTATGTCAGCCTACAATTTCAGCAAAGATGCGAAATTAAAAACGAATATAGGAAATAATGTGCAAGTTTGCCTGACATGAGATCACCCAGTCGTGCCAAATGTAGCCCAAATGGCCTCTAACAGGAATCCTGAGCAAACAGTGGGTGATCAAAGAACACCGGCAGCAGCACCGAGTGACACTGGTGATGTCAAGGACAATGTATTCTGAATGCTATTTTGTATTTGTGTGATATTGTGCCAGAAACCGAATATATAGACACAGATATATACATATATCTGAGCATATATATTTTTTACAGAATTTAAATAATTCATTCCAATAAATTATTTAAATGATTTAAAAATTCCTTTGTCAAACAGATTAATGGAACCTTGTTATTCAAAAGATAAATCATTTTATATGAAGTGGCAAAGACTTCAAGGGCTAATAAAGGTTTTATGAGAGATAAACTTTTAATGAATTAATACTTTCACATGTGCTTATTTTTTATCTACATAAATATATACACATATGCTTACAATGGTGATTCTAGCAAAACTTTCTGACTGATTTTTAAGGAAATGGTACTCATGATATTTGAAATAAAATATTCTTCCAGATTATTTTTAGGAATTGAGGCGTTATAATTCACCAAGCAAAGTAGAAGTTTTAAATAATAGTGCTGTAAATGTTATTATTTGTGTAATGAGATTAAATAGGCCATTTTTTTTTCTATTTGTAATTTATATGAATCCAATAAACATTATTCTTGAACAATTTTATTTATGTCATTTTCTAGGTCTCAAATTTACTCAGCACTCAAGCCTTTTTTGCTACATAGGTCTTAATCAGAAAGATGTTTTGCTCTAGAAAATTATGGTGAACTAGTATTTTTATAACAAGACCTTAAGACCCTGGGAAAAATTTTAAGGATTTTTATAAGGCTCAGTACACATTCTTCAGCTAAATTTTGGCATAGTTTCAATTTTAGACTCCAGTGAAATTCAATTGGTTTATTTTATAATTAAAAACAAGGAAATCATAGTAACAAAAATATATAATGTATAGCACTCTTGTTTATAATAGAAACATCCATAAAGAAAGCAACATGTTCTAACTTTTCTCATTACCCCAAAGGGAATTGCATCTTTAATCACACAAAGCACAACTGCTTTCTAATTTTGTTGAAAGTGTTTCAGTACTTACAAAAACCAGATCCGGTTATTATAAATCTAGAGCAAATTAGAATCATTGGCCTCTGCTCAGCTCTATGTAAGGGTTCTATGTAAATCATAAATTTAAAGGCATATTAAGACACACATCTGTTTCAGTTTTGTAGAAGTTAATAATCTAACTACAGAGTATTTAAACACTTCTTTCATTAACTGAAACATGCAGGCAAAGGTAGACTTTCCTCAGTTAAAAGGTTTAATATTTTACTTCCAAATTGTGATAAGCTGTAAATAAACATACCTAAGTAGTCCGTTTTCTAAATATTCAGTCTAGTGTCTATTTTTGACATTACAAGATTTCCCCCTGTACAGAAATAATCAATATAGGCAAGTAGGCCAGCATTATCATCTCAAATCTACACCTGCATAAAATATTTTGATTTATTCCTATATCAAGTTTAAAATCATTTTGCACTAAGGCATTGGAAGGAAAGTAAATATTGAGTAATTATATGAAAATGTCAAAATTCATTCATTTAAATATTTTTCAGATTCCATATTTGATTACCCACAAATTTATTTTTAAATGATAAATGATAGTCTTCTTGGGATTCATATTATTTAAAAATAATTCACATTATTGGGTTCCTTGGACGTTTATATTTTATAGCCAGCGTTCATACTAGACTCAACTTTTCTCTAGTTTTACTTTAACAAATTATACATGTTTTTTCATGTTATATCCATCACTTCTTTCTTTGACACATGCTGCTTCACATATAGTGGCAATCTAGTATCACAATGAATTATTGTGTTTCAATTATCATTAGATAATAAACAGGAAATTAGTTTTTCTTTCAGTGTATTTTACATTGTCTGAACAATTAAAAATACATAGTTTGAATGTGAGTCATTAATTTGAGTTGTAAGGATATATGCTAATTAAGTCAGTGTCATAAATTGCATTCCCTTAACGAAGGGGGGCATTCTTTTAATGCACTGATAATCTTCTTTTGTAATATTGCAGATAAATGGTTTTGGTAACCAGGACAATTGCCTAAGAGTATGGATTGTTCAGTGAAACACATTTCTATCATTAAAACAAAACCATTCTAAGACTATATTATCCAGGTGATGGGTCGGCAACATCTTTTGAACATAGAATGGCTGGACTGGTTATTTGTGTTTTTTATTTTGAACCTACAACAAAAATTTTTTCTTATTTTTAAAAATTAAAAATTACTTAACAAAACCTTATTATTACCAAATCATTTCAGCACTCCTTTGAGATATGAATGACATTTTAATATGATTCTAAATTTAGATGCTAATTTTAAAGAAAAGTGATTCTTTTCTAATGCACTCTTGCTTATCACAAAAGCATATACCTATTACATCATTGTTTGGTCTAGAACCTAAGTGATTGATTTCATAGTGACCTTAAGAATGCACTGTGAGGAGCTGCAGTAAGTTGAAAACTGAATTATAAAGATTTAAATTATTCTTGAAAATAGAGATGGAAACATTCTATTATCTTATTAAGAAACTATGTGATGAGAGTTAGGTTTAAAAGACAGTATTTTACTTTGCAAATCGCTGTGCTAGTTTCCACCTGCTCAGACAATTTATTTTTACAAAAATTTACACAACGAATAAAGGTCTTTTAAAAATAAAGCAGCAAAGGGGAATAAAAAGAATCACAGTTACATTAATTAGGGAAAAGAAGAATAAAAAAAGTTTGTAACAGCTCATTTATATGAACAGAAGGATCAACCAAAGTCAAGGTCAAACATCTCATGTTATACATTTTTATATTGTACAATATTTTCCAAAATGAATCATGTTTTGTGTTTAAAAAGTCATTAGTATATTACAAGTATTATTTTATGCTGTATAATTAAGAAAACTTAGGCTTATCCACATATGAAAACATTAGAAGTGTTAGATAATTGTATCTTTGATTCACCTTCTAAAATGCAAAGAAGGCGTTTGTTTGTTTCCTGGCTCTTGAAAGCAAGTTATACCATACTGCGATGCGTTAAGACTAGAATAATCAAAGTCACATGCCCAGAGGTACTAAACATTCTGTTTGGACTGTTTTGTGAAATTGCTATCTGGTGATCTTTTTTTTTTTTGAGTTGGAGTCTCACTCCCTCGCCCAGATTGGAGTGCAGTGGCACACTCTTGGCCACCGCAGCCTCCACCTCCTGGGCTCTGGCGATCCTTCTGCTTCAGCCTTCCAAGTAGCTGGAACTACAGGGGCGAGCCACCACGCCCGGCTAATTTTTTGATTTATTGTAGAGATGAAGTCTCATCAAATTCCCCAGGCGGGTCTTGAACCCGCGGGCTCAGGCAATTCACTCACCTCGGCCTCCCAAAGAGCGGGATTACAGGCTGAGCCACGCAGCTCTGCTGGGTGATCTTTAAGGGTTTAGATTTGATAGCGTTGCCTCTGCCATGAACCATTTCTTTGCTTTTGTTCTGCATCTAAGCAATGGATGATGCTTTACCAGGAGCTGCCCATTCAGATGGAGAGTTGTAATTTTAGGATACTCTTAGTCCAACTTAGACAACTTTTAAAGAAAATTTAAGTTAATGTCATCTTCTCTGTTGACAGTGGTTGAGGTTGGCGTACATTAAAAGGGGAGCAGAAAGCCTTTTTAAAAAATCTACACGCTTTTAATAAGACAACATTTGGTTATGAGTATTCATGATGAATAAAATAATTATTTAAGAACTTATAGACAGCTTTGCATAAAATGAGTGTTCTTTTGGGTACACTTCACTGATAGAAGATCTATAAGACCCAATTACAGAAAATTCTCAAGGTGCAGAGATTAATGAGAGTTATAAGAATAATCTATGGGAAAGAAAGACTAACTTCGAATTGCTTAAGACAGTGAAACAATGAATATGAGGACAATCTTTTAAAATTGACATACTTTTGAGTATCATAATGATAAAGTTATAAAAATTTTATAATCCTTCACACACGGGGGTGTCAAGAAAATGTATACACATTTTAAGAGATGTTATCTACGTGTTACTTTTCAAAGTTGAAATGAATTAGGGTAGCAATGTGTAGCATGACATTCGCTCAACCGTGCTTCTGCCATTTTCTTTGACTGTCCTGCATGTCACATGGGGACACTAGCATTCATTTGATTAACACCATCTTTTGAGTGAATGGCATACTTAAAATGTGTATACTTTTTTTTGGCACCCCCTGCATATAGTAAGGCATAGACAAACACTTGAAGTGCACAGAGTCATGCAACAAGTTGTACTGGATATTTTTTAAAAATATTAATGACCAAATGATAGATATTAGTAATATATGTGATTATATGCTTCTAAATACTATCATTAAATGCAGTACACCATAATCATATTTATAGTATACTTTACACCATCATTACCTTTGGAGACTGCTTCTCTACGTTTTGGATGGGGCTTAGCCTTCTTGGACAAAACATACCAGGCCTAGAGAACCGAGAGGATAGTTAAAAACTTACTGGCTTTGCCAAATGTTTTCATATGTTTCCGCTCCCATAGAAAATGAGTTTTGATTTCTTTTCAGCCTCCATGCACGGCAAAGCAAAAAATGAAAAACAAAGCTAGCAACTTTCAACCAATTCTGGTTACGTTTGGTCTTCACGTATTGCTTTGATCTGCTCTCGGGCTTTAAAAGCGTTGATTTTTCTAGAGTCAGAGAAACTAGTTTCAGCACCAGTCATCACTGAAAAGTAATGAAGAAAAAAGTGGAACTGAGTTAGATTTAGGATATAACCTAGCTTATTTTATTTCTATTTCTGAATTAGAAATTAGAGCATGTTCACATATATATATATATTTTTTGCTTCTTTGTTTCTTTCGAGAACTTTTACAAGTGCTCATCACAGACAAAAAATATGTTCTCCATGATAGTAGTTCTCAACAGCTGTGTAGCTCAAACCTCATGGCAGTTGTTATGCCCCTGTCAAGTCTCCATATCTCCCCCTCTTCACGTAGACTCTTTTGAAAGTGTCTTATCGACATCCAAGTTTGCCAAAGTAGGGCAATGAAGAAGCCACTACTGTGTTGTATTGGCTTACACTCATCGCAATATTTTGTAACTATGTCCATTTCCTTACTTTTTCAGATTCTGTAATTTGTGACCCAAACTACTGTGATTCATACAGACACATCTTTTTACAAGTGCCTGATCACTTATCTCTAAACAAAAACACTTGGGTGGTAAATAGTTTTAAAAACTAGCATAATTTCTATATCAGAAATACATGAACCCATTGAATAAAATGGTCTTT
Source organism: Carlito syrichta (assembly GCF_000164805.1). Taxonomy (NCBI): domain Eukaryota; kingdom Metazoa; phylum Chordata; class Mammalia; order Primates; family Tarsiidae; genus Carlito; species Carlito syrichta. The sequence goes on from NW_007258837.1 coordinate 801,309, forward strand.
AGTTTCTTGAAGTTGCTTAAATTAAAAACATGAGTTTCTACAGTTGGAAAAAAACATGTATGCTGAAAATGTTTGAAGCCCATCAATCTCTTGAACCACATAAGCTAATGAGTTCCTTCTGTTTTCTTTGAATGAAACCACCATGAGCGGTTAGATGTTGATTTAACATAAAACAAATGGAAATGGGTGTCTCCTTTGTCCTTTGTAGGATTTATTTTAAAAAACAATTAGCAAGTATTATGAATAAGTCAATGATTTTACCATCACCTAAATAATAATATAGATTGAGTAGTGAAATTGATTGGATTGTAGGGAATGTACAACCTAATCCAACTCCCTGTAACATGCTCACATCTGCAGACGTTATTAAGCTTCTCATTTCATTTTTTTCCTGCCATAGCACCTGTATTGTTATAAATTATGTTTTGAATTGTCATAGAGTGTCAGGTAAATTATGTTTTCTGGATGTGGATATACGCTGTGGAGTGTGCCATTTAAGTGTTCCTTTGTAATGGCAGGTTTGTAGGAAACAGCTTAATCTTGAATATATCAGTGCAGTTGAATGCTCTGTTTCAATTCTTCGTTGTGGATATACAAAGGAGGCTGAAGTATTATGTCTAAAAAGCAGAGAAAAAATTTTAAAAATCTTTATTATTTAAAACACTATCTTAGAGAAGGAATACTTTCATGTGCAATTTGAAGAGCATAGCCAGCTTATTATATTTTTAGGAAAAAAGGCGTTGAACCCTTTGAACTCTGTAAAGTATACATCCTACTGAATTCAGACTGAAACGTATGGAGGGCATTTTCCACTCCCTGGAATTTTAACTCACTCTTGATAGGTCTCTTCGTTCCAAGCATCCTCCTTTCTTTGTGATGTAGCCTCTTTAGGACAGAGTGATTCACTAACCTCCCAAGCATCAAAGAATGTAGTGTAGACAGTGGGTTTTTCCAGAGATTCCTTCTGAGAGAGCAAAATAAATAAGTAAATGAGTCAACATATGGCCAGCTTAATTCAGGCAAAAATGTCTATTGATTACTTACTAAGCTTACTAAAATAAAAACTTCAGCCTAAGTTTTGCTTCCCCAAAGAAAATAGGATTAGACTGATCTATGCACTCATTGGGGCTTCTTGTGAACCATGCCCAAATGAGTGAAAACCTTCACAGATGAACAAAAGAAAGGGCTAAAATTTTGGGGTACATGCAAATTATTATTAGTTCCACATACTGTGCCTTACAATCCTGAATGAAATGGTTTTACATTCCAAAGAAGGCCATGATATAAATGACCTCTGAGATCTGAGGATTATACAATTCTGCCTACTTTAAGTAGCTCGATTTAATTTTTTCTGGGTAGCTGTCATATGTATACATTTTGACAACTATAAAAAGTTAGGTACATTATAAGGTTTCACAACAGGTCTGCATGAGTGCGTTTTTTCTGTACTGGTTTATAGTCTGCGTGGATAGTATCTAAATTATGTTATCTAAGAAATTTCAAATGGAAGTGTGTGTGTGTGTGTGTGTGTGTGTGTGTGTGTGTGTGTGTGTGGTTTCAATCCTCTAAGTTGCTTCCTGTATCTTTTTGCAACGGTGAGAATATTAAAACATGAACACATCAAGTAGAAGGAATTGGATGATCATGGATTCTTGTTCTGAGCATTATAATGAATCAACCCAAGGGGCGTGTTTTAGTTATTTGGACATACGTACGTCTAACTTATGATTTCCTACAAGTCAAGAACAAACTTGACCAGTAGTTGGATGTACGTTTGTTAGTACTGCAAATATCTGGCTTTGTGACAAAAATTACAGAAAGGCATTTAGAATCTTCCTGTCTTTTGAACAATCTGCTGTTGACATTTTAATAACATTGTTTGAGATGATTTCTGAAGTATGATGACTGCAACCCACCCGCAGCAACAAAAAAGTACATATTGTTTCTGCAAACAAAGCAGCTCACGTTTCACCCTGTTTTCTAGAGGTTTTAAATCTTGGAGAATCACTTTTTCTTGAAAAACCAAGGCAAGGAGGTTTCTTTCATGGATGGCCGCAGCCGTTAGCAGAATCAGGGATTTTACAAGCGCCTCTGCAAACTGAACTTTCGGCTCAGAAATTCTATCCTTAAAGAAAGAAAGAAAGAAAGAAAAGAAATCACGTTCGGTTTTCCTCGTTGGCAGAGGACACCACTGGCTTTTAGACGGCTTTGCAGCGTGACCTGCCCGGCCGTGGTCTGCTGCCTGCCGCGTGGGTCCCCGGCTGGCTCTGCCGGGCTGTTTGCAGCCGCTGCCAACAGAGCCGGGCAGGGAGGAGTGCGCAGAGGACAGGAGCAAAAGCGGTTGCCAGGCTGGAAACGAGGGAAGCAGACCTGACAGCGCCGTGAAGGCACTCGCGAGCAGAGAGCCTGCAGGTCTCCTTCCCTTCCTTTGCTTACCCGGGCGCGCTTAATCAAAAACAAACAGCGCGCTCTGGAGAAATACAGCCCGTCGAGTCAAAGTTGAGCCGGCTCCGCGCAACTACAAAGAAAAGTCATCGCCATTAAAGAAAAGAAATGTAACTTTCATTA
>NW_007258838.1:0-1462 GCF_000164805.1 Carlito syrichta
ACCATTTTAGACCACAGTGGAATAAAAATAAATGTCAACACCAATAAAACTCCCCTCCAAACCCACAAAGACATGGACACTAAACAGCATGATGCTAAATAACTCCTGGGTCAATGATGACATCAAAATAGAGATCAAAAGATACCTGGAAACAAATGAAAATAAAGAAACATCTTACCAAAATCTCTGGGATGCCTTAAAAGCTGTAATAAGAGGGGAATTTATATCCCTACAAACACACATGAGGAAAATGGAAGGAACAGAAATTGACAACCTAACAAGCCACCTAAAGAAGCTGGAAAAGCAAGACCACAAAAACCCTAATTTCAGCAGAAGAATCCAGATCACCAAAATAAAAGCCCAAATCCAGGACATAGAAGACAAAAAGATAATACAAAAAATCAATGAAACAAAAAGCTGGTTCTTCGAAAGGGTAAACAAGATTGATGGTCCCCTAGCTAGACTGACCAAGAAAAAACGAGAAAAAAACCAAATAAGCATAATCAGAAACACAAAAGATGAAGTCACATCTGACCCTGAAGAAATACAAAAGATCATTAGAGACTACTACGTACACTTGTATGGAAACAAACTTGAAAACCAGAAGGAAATGGAAGACTTTCTGACATCACACAACCTACCTAGGTTGGAACAAGAAGAAATTGAGACCCTAAATAAACCAATAACAATCAAGGAAATCGACCACGTAATAAGAAAACTTCCTACAAAAAAAAGCCCTGGTCCAGATGGCTTTCCAGCAGAATTCTACAAGACATTTAAGGAGGAGCTGATACCAATCCTACTGAAGGTATTCCAGGCGATTGAAAAGATGGAACTCTCCCCAATCATTTTACGAAGCCACATCACATTGATACCCAAGCCAGGTAAAGATCCAACAAAGAAAGAGAACTACAGGCCAATATCTTTGATGAACATAGATGCTAAAATTCTCAACAAGATCCTAACAAACCGGATTCAGCAATACATCTCAAAAATCATCCATCATGACCAAGTAGGCTTCATTCCTGGCATGCAAGGCTGGTTCAATATTCGTAAAACCATAAATGTAATTAAATACATCAACAGATGTCAAAACAAAAACCACATGATCATATCACTAGATGCAGAAAAAGCTTTTGATAAAATCCAGCACCGCTTCTTGATAAAAACCCTTGAACATCTAGGCATACGGGGAACATACCTCAAAATAGTAAAAGCCATCTACGAGAAACCCACAGCCAGCATACTCCTAAATGGACAAAAATTGGAACCAATTCCCCTGAAAACTGGAACTAGACAAGGATGCCCACTCTCTCCCCTCCTGTTCAACATAGTATTGGAAGTCCTGTCTAAAGCAATCAGAGAAGAGGAGGCAATCAGAGGTATTCAAATAGGAAAAGAGGAAGTCAAGTTATCTCTCTATGCAGATGATATGATGGTGTACCTTGAAAACCCAAGAGAA
>NW_007258838.1:1693-8409 GCF_000164805.1 Carlito syrichta
CAGCCAACTCATCTTCGACAAAGCCCCCACCACCTACCAATGGGGAGAGGAGAACCTATTCAGTAAATGGTGCTGGGAAAATTGGCTGACCACATGCAGAAGATTGAAACAGGACCCCTATCTATCCCCATGCACAAAGGTTAACTCCAAATGGATCAGAGACCTAAATGTAAAACCTCAAACCATAAGAACCTTAGAAAAGGAAGGAAATACTCTCATGGAAATCGGAACTGGCATCCAATTCCTGTACAAAACCCGAAACCCACAGGACTTAAGAGAGAAGATAGACAAATGGGACCTTATTAAACTGACAAGCTTCTGCAAAGCCAAAGAAACCATCAAGAGAGCAGGGAGACAGCCTACAGACTGGGAAAAAGTATTTGCCAACTCTAGGTCTGACAAAGGCTTAACATCCTGGATCTACAAGGAACTGAAGCGTACTGAAAAGAAGAAAACAAACAACCCCATTATAAAATGGGCAAAAGACATGAACAGACACTTCACAAAAGAAGACATTCGAGCAGCCAACAAACACATGAAGAAATGCTCAACCTCACTAATCATCAGGGAGATGCAAATCAAAACCACACTGAGATACCACCTAACTCCAGTCAGAATGGCAATTATCAACAACTCAAAAAATAACAGCTGCTGGAGAGGGTGTGGTGAAAAGGGAACACTTCTACACTGTTGGTGGGAGTGTAAACTAGTGCAACCTCTGTGGAAAGCAGTGTGGCGATTCCTAAAAGCTCTAAAAATTGACCTTCCATATGACCCTGCAATCCCCCTACTGGGAATATACCCTGAAGAACACAAATCACTCTATAAAAAAGATACCTGCACACGTATGTTTATCGCAGCATTGTTCACAATAGCAAGAACCTGGAAACAACCATGCTGCCCATCAAAAGAGGACTGGATTAAAAAAATGTGGTACATATACACGATGGAATACTACGCAGCCATAAAAAAGAACAAAATCATGAATTTCGCTGCAACCTGGATGGAACTAGAGTCTATAATACTGAGTGACCTCTCACAAAAACAAAAATCCGAATATCACATGTTCTCACTCATATAATGGACCTTGAACATCCAATGCAATACTATGAGAAAATGACAGATGGTACTGGGAAACTATGGGGGGGAGGGGGATGGGATTAACAGTAGCAAATATCTGTCGGGGGATGGGAAAACAATTCTTATCTACAGGGTGCCTGAATGAAACGTCATTGTACACCTAACCCTTAACTGTACCCCACAAAACCATAATAAAAAATACTGATTAATGAAAAAAAAAAAATTTTCCTCTTAGTGCTGCTTTTTCTGCATTCCATAACTTGAATATTCCATAATAACTTTGGTATTTTGTCTATTTTTATTTGTTTCAAAAATGTTTTGATATTCTTTTTTAAAAATTAAACCAGTGCTCATTCAAAAGCACGTTGCTTAATTTCCAGGTATATGTACCTTTTCCAAAGTTCCTTTTGTTATTGATTTCTAGGTTGTTGTTTTTTTTTTTTTGTCCATTGTGATCTGAGAAGAAACTTGGTATGATACTGATTTTTTTTTAATTTTAGTGAGACATATTTTTTGTCCTAACATAAAGTCTATCCTGGAGAATGTTTTATGTGGGAAAATTCTGCAGTTGTTGGATAAAATATTCTTTAAATATCAATTAGGTCCATTTGGTATAAGTTTTTTTGTGTGTGCGAATATTTTCTACCTAGATATTCTTTCAAATGCTGAAAGTGGTGTGTTGAAGTGCCCAACTATTATTAAATCGGGGTTTATCTCTCTCTTTAGGTTGAATAATGTTTGTTTTACATGTCTGGGTTCTCTAGCTTTGGGTGCACATGAATTTACAGCAGTTGTATCCTCTTGCTGAATTGATCCCTTCTCACATTTTTTTTTTTTGACTTTGTCTATTTTTTCTGATGTAAATATACCTATTCTGCAAACTTTTGGTTTTTCTCTGTGTAAGATCTTTTTTCGTCTCTTCACTTTCAATCTATGTGTGTCTTCATAGGCAAAGTAAGTTTTTTGGTAGTAAGTGTATAACTTAGTCAATTTTTTATTCACTTAACCAGTCTATATATCTTAATTGGAGTATCTATTTATATTTCAACTTTTTGTTGGTAAGTGATGACTTAATTCTACTATTTTCGTATATGTTTTCTATATTATTTGTTATTTTACTGTTCTTTTATGTTTATCTTTGTGATTTGGTAGTTTTTTTTGTAACAATAACATTTGGTTTCTTATTTAGGTATTAGTTCTTCCAGAGAGTTTTATATTTTTGTGTGTCTTTTGACTATACATATTGTCTTTTTGATTCCAGGTATAGGAATCCCATAAGCATTTGTTTTAGAGCCAGTCGAGTGGTGATGAATTACCTCAATTTTTGTTGTCTAGCAAAAACTTTATTTCTCCTTCATTTCTGAAGGATAACTTTACTGGTTGTATTACTCCTGACCAGCAAATTTTCTTTTTTCCACCAATTTATATATTTTGTCCCATTCTTTTCTTTCCTATAAGATTTCTTCTGAGAAATCTGTTAATCTGATGGGAATTCTCTTATACGTGGCTTATTACTTATCTCTTGCTGTTTAACTCTTGACAGTTCGACTATAGTCTAACCCTCAAAGAGGACCATTTAAGTTGGATCTATGTGAGTGTCTTTGAGCTTTCTGTGTTTAGATTTCTATTTCTCTACAATGACTTGGCAGGTTTTTAGCTATTGTTTTATTAAATATGTTTCCTATGCCTATTTTCCATCTATTTTTCCTTCTGGGGCCCACCAAATGAAGCTGTTTGCTCAATTATGTTTCACATGTCATATAGACTTTTTTTATTCACATTTTATTTGTTTGTTTGTTTTCTGAACTGGGTTATTTCAAAAGACCTTTTTCAAGTTCAGAATTTTTTTTCTTCTGCTTGATCTAGTCTATTTTTGAAGCTCTCTACTGTATGTTTATGCCATTCACTAAATTCTTCAGTCCCTAAATTTCTGTTTGGCTCTTTTGTACAATATCTATCTCATTGCTTAATTTCTTATTTGGGTTGTGAATTGTTTTTCTGATTTATTTGTATTGTCAACCCATTTTCTTATATCTTTCTGAGTTTTATCACGATCTTTATTTCGAATTTATTTTCAATCATTTCATATATTTCCTTTGACGGAGTTATTATTAGAGAATTTGTGTTCCTTTGGAGTTGCCATGTTTTCTTGATTTTTCATGTTTTCTATGTCCATACATATCTGTGAATCAGTCACTTCTACCAATTTTATAGAATACTTTGCATAGGAAAAGACTTTTTGCTATAAATGTGTAACATTAGATAGAAAACTTTGGCTTTGGTTCTGTGTGGGTGAAGTAGTGTAGTCTCTATACATATTTTTGGCTACCATCAATGTCAATGGAGACTACAAGTTCCTCCATGGCTTTAGTTGTGGTTGTGTGTGGGGCTGTGGAAAGATTTTGCTTGTGATAGGGACACCAGCAGTCCTTGGATCTCTGCATGAACACTGACAGTGGTAGCAATGTACCGTGAGTAGGCTGATGATCCCCAGGCTCCTGGGAAGCAAGCTCAAGCTGGCAGAAGTCCCATTGCTAAAGTGAGCACAATTTCGGGCAGTGGAGGTGGTCAGCCCGAAAGTTTTCAGCTTGTGGCGCATGTGGCACACGTAGGAGCAGCAGCAGATTCAGGTGGGTCAGTCCTCAGGCCCAGAGTGTTGTGCATGTGTGCTGGCAGTTGCAGCAGTTGGTTCCAGGCAGCTTGCGGTGGACAAGTCTTTGGGTCTTCAGCTGGCACAGAGGTAGAGGCAGCAGCCCCACATGGGTTCCAGCAGTGGCAGTAGTGGGCCCCAAATGGGCCAGTCCTTGGACTTTTGAGAGGTGCACATGGTTGGTGGTGATGGTGACAGACCTTAGGAGAGTGATTCCTCAGGCCTTCATGTGGCATATTTAGGTGCTGACAGTAGGGTCAACAGCCCTAAGATGGCTGGTCCTTGGACCCACATGCAGTAGGTGCTGGAGTTGGGGGTGATCGAGACAAGCTCTGGGCTAGTCATCAGGCTCCCAGGTAACATGCATGGGTACTGTCAATAGAGATGGTGACCCCAGAATGGTCACTTCTTGGCCCCTGGGATGTATATATGGGCATGTGGTAGTTCCTCCAATGGAAAGGGCAGGATTGCTGTTGATAATGCCAGTCATAATAGGTAGCTCTCAGACTCAGAAGAGTATATGCTTTGGTTCTCCTTATCTAGAAAGTAGCCTTCCTAATTTGCTGGACCAACTATTCCCTGAGGTCTAGGGTGCTGGTTGTTGGGGACATGGGTGCCCCACTGGGCCCAGTTGTGTTGTAATCCTGCTGCCCTCTAGGTAGAATTCTACCTTAACTCTTAGAGTCTCTGTTTTCTGTAGATAAAATGACAATGATGATAGAATTGACCTCATAAAGTTGTCTTGAGAATTAAATTGCAGAGCACTTACAAAGCTCATTTCAAAATGCTTAATAAAAGGAAATGGTAATTACTTATTAGTTAATCCAACTGTTAACAGCCAACAGATTACTCTTTCATTCTTAGATCTTCAGTTACCATGGAGACTTTGCATTTACTTCTGGGTTCACAACACTTGTGAGAAGCTGTGAATGTTCACTAGCTGGGTACGTAATGGGCTGACCAGTATAGAAAATGTAAAATACAAAACAAAACAAAAAAGACCCTTTCTGCATCTGTCAGACCCAAAGCTTCATTTAAAACCAAGCAGAGGCACGTGATGGTGAGTTCTGGGTTTGCAAAAAGAGTATTAGCACAAACAAAGCTGAGGGAATTAGTACAGACTGTACAGAGGTTTAGCACCTAAACTTTACCTGTGCGTTTACTTTTATTGGTTCAATTATAGACTAACTCACTGTTTCACCTTTTGCATTATTTTTTTCTATTCAGTGGTCCCTACTTCTGCTATTCTGGTGACTGACCATCAATCTTTCTGCAGTTTGTTTTACTATGAAACTCTGTTTGTATCCTCTGGGTTTGACTCCCTGATATTTGTCATAATTTCTCTTTATCCCCAGTGGTCTCTGCACTGACAGTTTGCCCCTAAGTCTGCCACTTGACACAGTGTGATCATATAAAAAATGAGAATTTAAAGCACATGACAAATAGTAAGAGATTTAAATTAAAACTATATATAAATATTTCACTTCTCGCTCTTTAGCAGAGATAAATTCTTTAATTTCAAATTATGGTGAATAGGTTAAGATCTCCATCACTTCCATCTTCATGCTCCTTAGACCCAGGACAAGCTCCTTTTCTGAAATGTACCTCTGTAGACAGCTTCTATTAAGTCACTTAAAGATAAAACAAATAAGTGAAAACCATGAACTTCCCCTCACCTAAGATAATGTTTGCTTACTTTTATACACTTGCATAAATAAAAAATAATTTTTCACTAGATAAACAAATTTAAATCTCTCTATATTAAGTAGAAACCCTAAAATCAAAATACTGCCATTAATATCTTATTGACAATATAGTAATCTATAGTCTGTCATGTTCTCTTAGAGTCTTTGGATATTTTTGTTCTCATTTTATACTTCTGGCACTTATTGAGTTTATTTCACTACCATTGATTCAGCTTTTGGAAATGTAAATTCTGATATTGCTCTCTTGTATTTTTTGTTATTTTGCTTCTTCTCAACTTTCTCTGTTCTTACTTCACTTTGATTATGGCTTTTAAATTTTGGGACAAGGGCCCAGTTTTTTAACCAATTTCAGCCTCAGCATCTTCATTAGAAATAAAAGTATTAGAACTGTCTTATAGGGTTGTTGGCAGGATTGCATAAACAGTAAGATGCCAGCACAGTGTTAAACATAGGTGATTCTCAATACATGTCAGCCTCAGATTTAATCACTAAACTCAATTACAACAGAAATGAATATTTTTTTTTTTAGAAGTGGAAACTCTAAGATAATCAAAAATTAGTGAATCACGGTATTTCCTTAAGATTTTTAAGTTTAGTTTAGTTTTTTTATTTCTACTTTTGGAATAAGAAAAGAGAAGGTTTGTTTTCTTCATAACTGTATTATTAATAATAATAGCAAAAATAAGATTTATTTATCACCTAAATGATACATTGCCAAGTACTTTGATGTCATATATCTAAATTAGTATGATTAATAATGAGGCAAACATGCAAGTTACTTTACAAATGACTTTTGTGTAAATTTTCTTATTCTATTCTTAATATAGCCAGAACTCATTATATAAACGACTTGACATAAGTTATTTATTTCATCGGAATGACAAAAGCATGTCTCAGAGTTGCAATCTGGCTTTCACAGACACAGCTAGTAAGAGGCAGATCTGGGATTCTAATCTGGGCCTTTTGCTTCTGTAGTCTATTCTCTTTCTATTCGTATCTTGCAATTTTTAATTGCACTGCATACTTTTTTTTGTTTTTTTGAGTTGGAGTCTCACTCTGTAGCCCAGACTGGAGTGCAATGGCCGCACCCGGCCACTGCAGCCTCACCTGCTGGGCTCCAGCGATCCTTCCGCCTCAGCTTGTAGCCGGAATTACAGGCATGTGCTACCACACCCGGCTGATTTTTTGATTTATTGTAGAGATGAAGTCTCGCTGCCCAAGCGGGTCTCGACCCGCGGGCTCAGGCAATCCACTCACCTCAGCCTCCCAAAGGCGCGGGA
>NW_007258838.1:8429-9805 GCF_000164805.1 Carlito syrichta
CACCCCCCCCTCCCCTGACAGTTTCCCACTACTGCCGGTTGCTTTCTTACAGCATTATAATTGTTCAAGGTCCGTTTATGAGTGAGAACATAGGGAACTCAGTTTTTTGTTTCTGTGATAAATCACTGAGTATGATTGACTCCAAATCCATCCTAGTTGCTGCAAAGTCCATATATTTGTCCTTCTTTAGGCTGCATAATATTCCATTGTGTATATGTACCACACTTTTTAATCCAGTCCAGGTTCGATGGGCAACACAGTTGGTTCCATGTTTTTGCTGTTGTGAATAGAGCTGCAACAAACATACGTGTGCAGGTATTTTTTTTTTTTTTTGTAGAATGATTTGAGTTCCTCAAGTATATTCCCTATAGGGAAATTGCTGGGTCATATCAAAGGTCAATTTCTAGTTCTTTTAGGAATTGCCACACTGTCTTCCAAAGAGGCTGTATCAGTTTGCATTCCCACCAGCAGTGTAGCAGTGTTCCTTTTTCTCCACATCCTTGCCAGCATTCACTTTTAAAACCCTTTGCATTTGCAGTGATAGTTTGTTTGTTGTCCCCATTTTGTCTCTATTTTGGCATCACTAGGACTCCCCTAGAGGCATGGGAGGAATCACTGGGTCCTGTTCCAAGAAATGAGTTCACTTTTGCCATCTCCCTAGTCACATTCTTTCTATTTTACCAGCTTCCAAACCCTCAAAGCTTCTTGCCTTTAGGTCACAAAAGAGCATTTTACTAGTGTTTTTATCACAGTTTAACAAGTTGTTCCCATAATTTCACTTGGCCTTGGCATTTCTGCTCGATCTCCAAAGACATGCCCTGACACATTCAACTAGTTCTGACTTTTCTATGGCTTCTCTTCAGACTTCCAAAATTATTTCATGAATTCCTGTTGATGAAAATGACCCAGTGGCATTTACTAACACAAGAAGAAGCCAGGCAATGTTGGATTAAACAATTTATAGGATCTAGGAGGAAAGTAAAGAAAAAAAAAGTAGTATTAAGCAAAATGAGACTGCTATTCACAAAGGTATAGTCATAGTTTTCCTATTCTTCACTTAGTTTCTACTCTTAAGAAAGTAAGAGAGCACATGGTAGGAGCTGAGTTTTCTAACAAGTCATGGTGTTGGGCCTAGGAGTCAAAAAAAAAATATTTACAAAGCTAAATTCACCAGTTGGGATCTGCACTTCTGTTAATTATGGTCAGGTATTTCCAGTTATGGTTCTGTAGGACTAGCTCTTATAGATTTAATCTGAATATTTATGTTCGTTTCCCAATAGTTCTTAATATACAGCATAGTAGAGAATCAATGCAAAATATCACAATCTGATTGCTTTCTTAGTTTTTTTTTTCTTTTTTTTTTTTGAGTTGGAGTC
>NW_007258838.1:9825-49749 GCF_000164805.1 Carlito syrichta
TCCTCCTGGCCACTGCAGCCTCAACCTGCTGGGCTCCGGCGATCCTTCCACCTCAGCCTTCCAAGTAGCTGGAACTACAGGTGTGCGCTACCACACCCGGCTAAATTTTTTGAATTATTGTAGAGATGCGGTCTCGCCAAGTTGCCCAGCTGGGTCTTGAACCCGTGAACTCAGGCTATCCACTCAACTCAGCCTCCCAAAGCATGGGATTACAGGCTGAGCCACTGAGCCATGCATTTTTCTTAATTTTCTTATTAGCCTGCTCCCATCACACACATAACTCTAACACCTAAGGAGTAGAAATAGTAAAATATCCAAATATTTACCTAAAAGAAAGGGGAAATCAGCATCTAAAACCCAGGCATAATTAGCTGAAAATTCAGAATAGTTTCAAAAGTTTACCTGCCTGAGAATGCAGAATTACCTTCACTTGTGGCTAGTACCAAGAACAAACCCCAGACTCAGTAACATGTATTTGTGCAATACTAAAATTCTTCTAATATAGATTTGATGCAATGAAAAGTTCAGGACTCAGAACGTGTGTATATTTAAGCAAATATTGTCTATCTTGCTTCTGATGATTTCAGCATAAGGTGAAGAGATAGAACCTAAAGTTGACATATTAAAGTTACAGTTTGGTTTTTATTACTTGCTAGCCTATGTACTTGGAGAAAGTAATCTGACTTTCATGAGCTTCAGAGTTCTTTTTGAAAAAACTGGATATATTTCTTATACTTATTAAGAGTAGGGACTTGACAAAGAAAAATATGTGAAAGTCTCTAGAATAATGCTCAGCAATTATTACACAAATACATCGTATTCAAGTAAAATAGAGATAGACAGCAATATAATGGATTTCAATTATTTTCAGTAATAGTCATAGTAATATTAGGCATACTATCTATTAGAGTTATATATACATGCAAACTTGAAGTAAGTTTTTATTCTTTTATTGTCTTTCTTTTAACTCCAGGCCTTTTGTACATGTCTTAAGGCATATACCACTCCCTGCATTATATTATTTTTATTTATTTATTTATTTTAGACTTTGAAATGGACAAAAATACTAGGTTTGTGTGTATTCAATCAAGGATTACTGAATGTATTCATTTGCTAGGGTGGTTGCAACAAAGTATCACATATTGAGTGCCTTTAAAGAAATTAATTTCCTTACAGTTCTGGATGCTAGACATCAAGATGTTGTCAGAGTTGGTTAACACTGATGGCTATGAGGAAAGAATCTGTTCAAGGCTGGGAAGAAATGATCTACTCAGGGCCTGCTTCTTTGGCTTGTAGATAGCTATCTTCTCCCTGTGTCTTGACATCGTTTTCTCTCTGTATACATCTACGTCCAAATTTCTTCTTTTAAGGACGCCAGTCATATAGGATTAAGGTCAGCTCTAATGACCTTTACTTTTACCTCTATGCAGACACTATCTCCAAATAAGGTCATATTCTGAAGTATGGGATGGGGGTGGAAGATAGACTTCAACATATAAATTGTGGAAGGAACACAGTTCAACCCATAGCAATGTTCCTTCACTGGAATACTTCTGGGGTTATTTAATTACATTTTTTTCAAAATCTTCCATTGTGTTTCATGACCTGTAACTCTATAGAGGTAAGAGAACCTGCAGAGGATTAGTAGTAATACAAATGGTTCACAGAAATGCAATAAGTTTTAGTTTTTAAAGATGTAACTCACTATACCCCTGTAGAAGAAGCCTGTTTCATATCATTAGACACATCATTTTGGCATTTTTGATTGCCTGTGCATGATGTTCCTTCATTCTCTTTGGAACTGTTTTTTTTTTGTTTTTTTTTTACATTGTATTAGTTTCCTCATTAATTAGAGTTAAATATAATTTTGATAAGTTTGGGTTTATATTTATAATAAAGCCACAATCTTCTCTTATAAAAATATAACTTTTAATGCTTGCTTATTCTACTAGATTGTAGATACCTTGAAAGCAGCTACTGGGTCTTCTCCCTGGGGTATGAAAAACCCTCTGAACCAGTAGTCAGGAAATCTAGTTTTCACACTGCCCTGCCTCTTACTAGCTATAAGAACAAAGGGCTGAGTATCATATCATGTCAGTCTTTGAAAAGTGAAGAAAACCAATTCTATGATCATTATGATCCTGTCATATTTGGATATTCTTATATATAGTCCATGATGCACTTAGTCAGTATTAAGGGCTTTGAGCATAAAAGCCCTTTGAGCATAAGGGCTTTCTGGTACACAAGTGGAACTAAATAGCCTTTTGAAATGAAAAGAGATCTAGAGATAATCCGTGTACATCCATGGATCTAGGTACTTGCTCAAAGTGAAACAGCTCACGCCTCCAGTCTAACATATACTTGTGTCTCATACCACATGCACATTCTTTAGCTGTTGATGCCATACTTCTTCTACAGGGCATGATTACAGTGGCCTCAGGGTTAGGTTAAGGGGTACATGAAGCCGGGCTCGGTGGCTCAGTCTGTAATCCTGCGCCTTTGGGAGGCTGGGGTGAGTGGATTGCCTGAGCCCGTGGGTTCGAGACCTGCCTGGGCAGCGAGACCTCATCTCTACAATAAATCAAAAAATCAGCCAGGTGTGGTAGCGCATGCCTGTAATTCTGGCTACTTGGAAGTTCGAGGCTGCGGTGGCCGGGAGCGGCCACTGCACTCCAGTCTAGACGACAGAGTGAGACTCCAACTCAAAAAAAAAGGGGGGTACATGCTTCAATTTCATATTTGAGGCTTATTTTTGCCATCTCTGTCACTAAAAATGATAGAGATGAGATGGTCCCAAGAGCAGAGTCTCAGAGCAACAGTGGGTACTTTCATATCCCACAACCCAAGAAGCAGGTAACTACAAATAACATTTACTGTATACTTACTGTGTTGCCTAGCACCACACTAAGTGCTTGGCATACACTGACACATTTACGTTTTTAAAAATCTCTGAGTTTTTTGGAAGTTATATTATTCTACTCTGTTTATTCAGCAATGAAAAAAGAGCAGATGAAGTAACTTTCTTAAGACCACTCAACTAATAGTGAAAGAGCAGGGCTCAAACACACACAAACTCCAGGACCTCTATTCTCCCACTGCACTTTCACCTCCCAGTAGGACCAGGCTAAAAAGTGTTGTTACTCCTTAAACACATGTACAACTTGACAAGACATTGACGTGCTTTTCTAAGCCATATTATATTATAGAGTTGTTTTTCTGGTTGTTGTGAAATAACATCTATATAGTTGATCCTTGAACAACATGGGAATGAGGGGTGCCAACTTCCTGTGCTGTAAAAAAGCTACATGTAAATTTTGACTCCCCCAAAACTTTACTAATAGCCTATCATTGACTGAAAGCCTTGCTGATAACATAAACAGTAGGTTAGCACGTAGTTTGTATGCCATATGTACTATATACTGTATTCATACAATAAAGTAAGCTAGAGAAAAGAAATATTGAGAAAATCATAATAAAGAGAAATGTATTTACTATTAATTAAGTTAAAATGGATCATTGTAAAGGTCTTCATCCTTGTCTTCATATTGAGTAGACTGATGAGAAGGAAGACATGGAGGCACCATTCTCAGAGGTGGCAGAGGTGGAAGAAAATCTGTGCGTAATTGGGCCTGTACAATTTAAACCAATGTTGCTCTAGGGTCAACTGTATTATTGTATTATAACAGAAGAGCTCAAATATATTACAAATGTGGATTCTTGATTCACAACTCCATTCTTGAATCACACTATACTACATTTTATGTATGTTCATATTAAATAAGTAGTTTAATTCCAAAACACACGTACACATTCTCCAAACATCTTCTCTCTTTCACACACACACACACACACACACACACACACACACACACACACACACACACACACACACCTTTGCTGTGTCTCTTTTAAGAACTGCCAAGGTAAACTGGATGAACATTTGATACTCTCCTTATTGCTAAATTAAATTGTTCCTTTTGCCTGATCAAACACCAAGAAAATGTCTGTTTCTTCTGGGAGTCTCACAGCATATTAAAATGTTAGAAGAGAATTTAGGGTCAAAAGAATGTGACACACTGGCTTGAAACCACTGAAAGATGCTTTTAGGGCAGTGGATTTAGTTTATTATGTAAATAATTTTGACATATGTAGAATTAAAATACAGTAAATAAAAGCTCTTGGGTATTGTTTAATATGTGTACTTATACCAACATAGTTATAGTTAAAATATAATTAGAAAGGATTCTTCACTGTTTACTGCAAAGGAGACTGTTCCTCACTTCTTATCTTCCCTACCTTCCCCTTCCACCACTTATTGGGTAAGTTTGTCAATGGGCTCAGTTGTCATGCTGTTACTGAAATCTGACTAACAAGTGAGGATTGAAATGCATATTTTGAATTGATCATTAGTAGAATCTTTATTTTTACCCCATGCCAATATTTGAGATAAAACCAAAGGAAGATTTTATTTATTTTGTAGAATTTACTCATAATAAGGCAATTAGAGGGATGTATTATGTATTCAGGATTTCAAAGAGTATTTAGCACACCCTGTACTTGGAAAAAATTTCCAACAAATAGTCATTTCAGACCTTTCTCAGCTGCATGTTCCCATGCCATTTTACCTGTTTCATCTCCAGTGAATGTACAGGCCCTTCAAGTTTTTCTTTTTCCTTTTCAAAAATATTTGGAATTTTTGATTTCCTGATTCCAAATTTATATACCATTAACCCACTGTGTTACAGTAGACACCTTTACTAGGTGCTCTTTTGCAGTATCTGCAATGACTGCACTACAAATAAACCAAATATAATGATTAAAAGGTCCCAGGTGCCCCCCCAAAAATCAATATCACACCCCCTTATACCAATTCATGAGAGTAGAAAGAGGGAGAGAGTGTTTCTGTGATGACCAGCTAGAAGTGTTAGCCAAGATTCTGTCATCCAATACCTACCACCAGATGTAGTTGTATTACACACAAAGACCAGTGCAGAATTTTTAAAAGATTATTACTAAATGTTTTACACCCCATGAGGAAAGCCACAAACAGTGCTTGTATTTTTAAGTGAGTTCTCAAATTACACAAACTATTAAGGACAGTGATAAAGACATAACTTAGAATCTTTTTTCTTCAAAATGGATCTTTCCTATTACTATGTATTAAAAACCAGTATGAAGAAATGAGTCCACTTACAGCACACACATGTGCATGCACACACACACATACATACACACACATACACTCATTTGGGGAAAATACTTTGGGAAAACTTAAAGACAGTCACCATCAGTTCTTGGAGTTGAAAAAAATAACCTAATTTCTGGAGTTGAAAAACAACAATAAATAATGATAAATTTCAAAAGGAAACAAATTTCATATTCCTAGAGAAATATACAATTCTAGAATTACAAGCGATCTTAGAAGTCATCAGTCCAGCTCTTATTCTCTTCTATACTATCTTGTCAGGTTGTAACTTCACGGTGTAGTCAGCACAGTTTTCAGTTTTTCCAGGGTCCCTCTCATTTGTTTCATTTTTAACCAGTTCCCTGGCTGTTCCAGCCATGCAGTACAGATAATCACTGTATCCTACCCTTGAAAATGTAGGGGTTCAGAAAATGATGCCCCAAAGTATGGCACTTTAGCATAGTGAGTACTTTGAACAAAAGGACATTGGAAGAAGCTGAGAAACAAAGTATTTCAACCTTCTACGGCCCTTCTTTGTGGGTTTCCCCATCCTCTGAAAGATAGACCATAGACTAGAATTCTTCTTCTCCAAGGCAGTTCATAGAAACTAAAAATATGACTCCAATCTTCCCCTCTCTTTCTATGCAAGAGCTGGTCATAAAGAAATTCTTTAACTCACCTTGTTGAATAGTATATCATAAAACCCTCATTCCAGAAGGGGTCCTGCCCTATACCTGAGGGAAAGAAGTGCTACTCAGAGAGGACAAGAAGAATCTGGACAAACAGGCTTTGCTCGGTTTCCCATCTCAGTCTATTCCCACTGCATCATCCTTTTAGTTCAGTCACATTTCTACCTGGCTGCCCATTCTTCATCAAACCTAAGCATAGAATAAACAGTTGTCCCTGAATTTCTGAAGTCTCCCATGCCACATAAAATTTCAGTTAAATAAACTTGTTATGCCTTTCTCTTGTCAACATGCCTTTTGTTGAAAGGAGTTTTGGTCATGAACCTTATCACATTCTTCTACCCCTACAGAAATAGTTCAGATGTGTGAATAAGAAATAGACAAACAAACAAAACCCTCAACTGGATAACCACTTTTTGTGATTTCTTCCTGACCCATGCAATCTGTATTTAAACACGATTTGACTTCCTAACTAAAGTGGCCATTCAGATTTTTGCTTTTTTTTTTTTTTAACTTAACTCTGAAGAATAAAACCTGTCTTTTAATAAACCAAGATCTGACTCACGGTTTTAACTTCCACAGATGGATACTACTGTTGTTTGCCATCTGTAGAGTGCAGGGAGACCTACTTCCTCTTAATTCATTGTAGTTAAAAAAAATTACAAAGCGGGGAAGCAAACTTCATTAACTCATATTTTTCACCCACTCATAAAATCACGAGTTTTTTTTTTTTTTGTCTTTTATTCAGTCATACTTCAAAACTCCAGATCAAGTTGTTCTACAGTTTTAGGCAGATAATGGTTACCAATTAGCATATAGACACCATTTAAAAATAGGTTTGCTGCTGCCTATGAACACCAATGTATGGAGCAGGGGTGCTGTCCAGATAGATTTTGCTGCAGCACTAATAGAATTTTACATGCCATATGAAGTCTTGTATGCAACTGGAACCCCTAGGAAAAAATGGTGCTCTTTCTTAAGAGTAAACAATATATATGGCAGGCATGAAAATAGACACATGTTCAAAAATTTTAATCACAAAATTCAACTACAAAAGACCTTTACTATTTACTAAGAGGCATTTACACAGTTATTAACACAATGAAGAAATGTTCTTGCACTGTTATGTTTTGTCTTTGCTGTGGAGTACGACACAGATATAAAATCTATGCTTCTTGATTTTAGACTCCTTTACAATAAATGTAACTTGTACAAACTCACTCTAGAAAACTCCTGGTCTAAAGAATGCTGCTTATCTGGTCTGGTCATGCTGGAAACCAGCATTTTATCAGCAGTTCTTATTTGGGATCTAACTGTCTTGTATATTCATCTGTATACCCCTGAATGAGTCCTCAGTTTTTGTTTCTATTATTTTTGAAGCAGTTATATTTATATACCATATCATTCATTGATTTTTGTGTGTGTTCTATTCAATGATTTATAGTAAATTGACACAGTTGTGCAACCATCAACACCATTTAATTTTAGAACATTTCCATAACTCCAGAGAACACTTGTGCCCATTTTCAGTCAGTCTCTGTTCCCACTCTCAGCCCCAGACAGCCATCAATCTGACTGTTTCTATAGATTTGCTTTTTCTTCACCATCCATATAAATAGAATTATGCAATATGTGACATTTTGTATCTGGCTCTTGATGAATTATTTAACAGATGACTTTAAAATGACAGTAAAAGCATTAATTAAAAGTGACTCACCAGTCCTCCCAGTTCTGACTTCTACCCATTTGAACAGTATACAAATGAATAAAAGCCAAATGAACATAAAAAAAACACATTATTAGTCAAAGGAATTTACTTTGGATATCAGAATATAATTGGTGATCTTTTGATTAGTATTATAGTAAGGGTTGTCTCCTCATCCCCACCTTCAGAAAGGGTGAAGACCCTTTGACTTTAGAGCTGAACCGAGGAAATCCTGACTTTTTCACACATTTCAATTTTCCTAAAGACTCCAAAGTGTCAAAGAGGATGCATGACTGCATCAGCGTGACTCAACCCAAAATTAAAATACGCAATCAATAATCCTGATTCTGGAGGTTAGCTCATGGCAAAATCAAGTTTTATAAGCCAGTAAGTGGGGAGTGGACAAAAAATTGGAATTACTTTTTGGAGGGCAAATCCCTTGTAGTTCACACTTTCCGTGCTAAGTAAGTGTTTTAGAAACCAATCAGCATTAGTGCACCAGCTAGCATTGTTATGAGAGAATACGTTTAGCTTCAGTCATTTTTTATTTTTTATTTTGGAGACTTTTTTAACGTATTTGCTTATTTTATGATGGCTGATTTACGAACAGACTTGCCCATACCACACTGAGTATTCAGCAGTTTTTGACCAAAAATGGCATGACCCTTATGCCTCATCCTCCCTAATCACCTGCCTTTAACCCTTGTGACTTTTTTTTTTTAGTGAAAAAATGTCCTCAAAGGAAAACATTTTACTGATGTGGAAGAAGTAAAATGAAAAATGGCAGAAGCACTGAAAAGGCATCAAAATGGATGAGTTAAAAAACTGTTCTGAACAGTGAAAAAACCATCTCAATAGGTGTAGTGCTTCAAGCAAAGAGTACTTTGAAGGTGACTAACATTTAAACATGTGAGAATAAATACACCATTTTTATAAGTAAATTCCAGTGTTTGGGGGTCCTCCTTCATATATAAGGGCTCTCCAAGATTTGTTGTTCCAGTAGTAGTAACTCCAAATTCAGATTTTCTAGTCTTGTTATAAAAGATTCTCTAACATTTTAGATATATTGCTGTTTTTTGGACAATCACTCGATTCCCTCTTGTTTTAAGAAGCAACCATCATTTCTAGTGGCACCAGAAGTCTCCTTTCTTCTCTGCTGTCACCACCTAGAATTTTCTGCCACTCCTCTTCTGCTTGTCTCTTCCTCCTTTTATTCTTTTCCCTCCTCCTCCTTCTAGTCTTTCTCCTCTTCCTCCTTCTCCTTCTACCTACTCCTCCTTTTTCTCGTCCTCTTTTTTCTCCTCCTCTTTTCCTTCTCTTCCTCCTCCACCTTTTTCTTCTTTGTCTACCTACATCCCGGTTTTTTCTTACATTGGAAATGGACCCTGGTTTGAGTATACAAGGGGGAATCCTGCATAAAACAAAATTTATTTATAAAAAACTTCTTTTACATGTTTGAACGTAAGTCACCTTCAAATGAGTCTTAGTTTGATGCAATATACCTATCCAGATGCTTTTTTCACTGCTCAGAAGAGTTTTTGAACTCATTCATTTGGGTTTTCTTCCAATGCTTCTGATGTTTTTGTTTCACCTCTTGTACATCGGCAACATGTTTAATCTGGGGAAAAAAGTCTCTTAGAGTGAGATCAGGTGAATGGGGGGGCACAGGGGTTATGCCATTTTTGGTCAAGAACTGCTCACATCATGAAATAAACAAATGTGCTGAAACAAAAAAAATCTTCAAAAAAAAAAAAAATCGCTGAAGCCAAACTCAGCCTCTCACAAAATCCCCATTAAGACCATACGAGATATTTTTCAGAGTTTAGTATCATAACATTAGTTATTACCATAGATCTTCTCTCATAAAATCACTAAGAATAATAATCTAAGCAGGCACTCTAACATAGGTGCCCTGGTGCCCACACTCTTCTTTGGTCCTAGTTTGATATGGCACTCATGAAACTTCTGCCTTCAGAGACCAAGAAGATCTTTGCTACAGGTTTTCTTCTCAAAACTTGTCCTTTGTTCATCAGTTACATGTCTTAAATTTGTGTGAATTTCAACACTCTGTCATTCCAAATTCCAATCACTGGACAATAGTAGTCATCTTCATCCTGGTTTGCAAACAGGACGAAGAAAAAATAACAGAAAAACAAAATAGAAGACTATGTGCTAAAGCAAAGCTGCCTATTGTTTCTCCTTAGCTTTTATGGTCAGGGCTGGCCAGGTCTTTGAAGAAGTGGAGCTATTATTCTATGTTAAGATTTCTTTTTGGAGTCAGAATATCACTTGGTTTCCTAGACTGGAGTGTGGTCTCACACTCACGGCCACCGCAGCCTCGAACTACTGGGTTCAGGCTATCCTTCTGCTCCAGCCATCCAAGTAGCTGGAACTACAGGCATGTGCCAACATGCCCAGCTAACTTTTTTTTTAAATTTAATGTAGAAACGAGATCTCTCCATGTGGCCCAGGTTGGTCTTGAACTCATGGGCTCAGGTAAGCCTCTCGACTCCACCTCCCAAAGTGCTGGGATTACAGGTGTGAGCCACCTCACCCGGCTATATCAAGACTTCTAAGACAGACTCCTAATCAGAGGAAAGAAGTCTATTTCTCTGCCTCAAACCAGATCTCTCCCATTTCAAGTTCGTGGATAAAGTTCTTGACCGTTGGATAAAGTTTTCTTGCTAAACACGAAAAGCTGTTTGTATCTAAAAGCTGTGCTCCTTTTTGTATCTAAAAGCTGTGCTCTTTCAGCCCAGGAGCCCACCCTATAAAATGAGCATGTGCTTGTTAAACCCAGTATGTGCTCTGGGAGCACCAGACATTACAGTTGACCCATCATCCCATGAGATGCTTCAGTTCTCAAATTTTTATTCTTATCCTGTAAGATGACCACCATGTGAACCACATGTTACAATGGGAGGCACTAATTGTTCATCACTTCCTGCAAATTCTAGTTAACTGCACAACCACAGAAGTGTTCCAGTTGGGTAAGCTTACAACATCAGCTTCTTTACTGGAAACGTTAAGCTGAAACTATATTGAGGATGTGAACATGCTATTGGGCTTCCCATGATGCATACTTGCATGTGCACACTTCCAGGCCTGTAAGTCTGCATATACACACACTCTGCTTATCCACGGTGATGGTTACTATGAGGTATCAACTTGACTGGATTGAGAGTTGCCTGGATGGCTAGTGAAGCATTGTTTCGGGTTGTGTCTATAAGGATATTTTCGGAGGAGATTGACATATGAGTCAGTGGAGGTGGGAAGATAACCACCTTTATTATGGGGGTCACCATCCTATAGGCTACCAGCATGGCTACAACAAAGCAGGTGGAAGAAGGGGAGAACAACTCGATAATTTTTCTCACTGTCTCTCCCTTCCCTGACACAATGCTTTGCTTAGTTTCCTCCCGCTCTTGGATATCAGACTCCAGATTTTTTGGACTCTGGACTCAGCAACCGCCCAGGAACTCGAGTCTTTGGCCTTAGAGTGAAGGTTGCACTGTGAACTTACCTGGTTTTGAGACTTTCAGACTTGGATTGAGCCACGCTACCAGCTTCTCTCATTCCCTAGCTTGCAGACAGCCTATTGTGGAATGTCCCCTTGTAATCACATGAGCCAATACCCAGCAACGTATTCCCTTTTTCACATACAGTACATATATCCTAGTGCTTCTGTCCCTCTGAAGAACCCTGACAAATACACCCACTTAAGTCCAGGTGGAGAATGGGGACAGATCAGAGAGAGGTAGACTCTGCTTTTATCTGCTGGATGAAAGCCCAGTGTTCTCACTTCATGGATAGCGGAAGCAACATAAGCCCCACTTAGCCTGAAAAAGAATAAACAGTACCAAGAAAGCAAAAGAGATAGCTTTAGGAGGAGGCTCCCTACAAGCCATAATCTTTAACACAAATAAAAGACTTGGATAAGTTCCTCTACCTCTAAGGAGAGAAGTAAAAAACAACTTGGAAAAAGATATACACTGACTACTCACCTTTTCTCAATTGCCTGGAAAGATTGTCAAACTTTTTTCTATATGAGCCAAAGTAAAAATATGGGGAAAGGAGGAAAAAAAGGAATACTTTCTAGACTCCAGGTCCATGCTGTAAAGGATAACTTCATGTTATTCACCTTACTTTACAAATAATAAGCTGTGAGGTTTAAGAAATGTACAGTGGGGTTGTATATATAGGCTCATGAGCTATAGTGTCCAAAGCCTCCCGCTTCTACCTACCATCTGAGAAATGGTTTACTCTCTTTAAATCTCAGTGTCTCTTTAAAAAAAAAATACAATTATAAAGATAATCACTATTCTGTATTCTGTGAATTTCAAGTCAGTTCTCACAAAGTACTTAGCAAAATGCTTAAACTGTTAGCCATTATTATTATTATTGTACATTATGTACATGACATAATGTACAATAATACTAATAGTATATTTAATGAATATCCATTAATAGTAATATTTATATTAATATTTATTCAATAGTAACATTAATGAGTATCCATTGGCGTTGCTCCTAGCTGTGTCTTTTATCCAAGATTAATGTGCCCCCCCCACTGTCAGATATTGCTAATCAGGCCTTATTATCATTTGCTGATAATTCTCAGCTTTTGTCTTTTCATCTATCCCATATCTTTGCAGAGAATACTTCCATCTTCCAAATATATTTTCTGGAGCTCCTTAGGAATAGATGGGCAGTTCTCTCTATTTCTTGGAAGGTTTCCATATTTCTGCCTAGCAATTATGCCAAGAGAATCTGTATAGCCATGATCCTTTTGTTAGGACATATAACGTCCAGATTAACAACCATAAGGGAAGAATTTCCTTTTGGTGGAGTCATGATTTTCATAATATCAAAAATAGCTTCTCTAACAGCAGGGGGTTCTGTGCTTATCTGTTTCTTGTCTGCTGTATAATCCAGTACTTCTCAGACTCTGCCCACAAGCCAGCTACCTTAGAATCACTTGGGAAAGTTTTTCAAAATTTTGGATTCTTACTTTTCACTTCTGAAGATTCAGCAGGTCAAGACTGGTGAGACTAGGGGAGCTGCCTATGTTGGATATGTTTGAAATACTCTCCTAAGGCAATAACTGGCAATATTTGCAAAGCATGTGAAAATAATTAATGTTCTTATTATACTAGAGCTGTTACAAAAAATATAGAAAAGGCTCACAATATTAAAAAGTGGATCAAGAATATGAACAGACGGCATACACATGTGCACATACACAAATGGCTGATAGATATATGAAGAGATGCTCAACTTTGGTCATAATTAAAGCAACTCAAGTATAACAGAAACAAGGTCCCAATTTTCATAATCAGAATGGGCCATAATTAAAGTTGTATATTATGTCTGTAAGCAAATGTGTGTTCAATCAGTAAGTCTCAATTCTTTTTGGTGGGATTTCAAATTAATACAAAAATTGGAAATTTGTCATTGAAAGCCAATTCCAACTTCTAACAACATTTTAAATCTGAATGCAATGGAGAACACCCCCCCGCCAACCAGAATTATCTTTTGAAGGGTGGCTACTTTTAGTACAGGCTTCTTCTACAAGATAAGTCTTGTAGGAACCCATCAGCATCAGTGTACCAATTGGCATTATGTGAGAAGCTGCATATAGCCTCAGTGACATTTTTATGGCAAGCAAGTGACTGGTTCTTTCACCACGACAACGCACCAGCCTACACAAAGGTGAATGTTCAGCAGTTTTTGACCAAAAGCAACATGATCCCCATGCCTTACCCTCCCTATTCACCTGATCTCTCCTTGAGCAACAATTTTTTTGTTCTTTCACTGGAAGAAAAAATTCCTCAAAGGGAAACATTTTGCCAATGCAGAAAAGGTGAAAAAAAAACGGCAGAAGCACTAAAATGCATCAACATTGACAAGTTCAAAACTGTTTAGAGAGGGGAAAAATAATCTTGATCGGTGTATTGCATCAAATGGAGAATGCTTTGAAGGTGATCAAAGTTTAAACATTTAAGAATAAATACATAATTTTTGATAAATAGTTTTCAGGTTTTTTGGGTCCCCCTTACATTCTTGAAATTGGTGATACTCCTATGGTAATATTACCTCTACATATACTCAGAAAAGTATGTAAAGTTATAGAAAGATAGGTAAAAGGGCATGTAAAGATATTTATAAAGATAAATATATATATATACTTTATATATGTGTGTGTGTGTATATATATATGTGATATATATATATATATATATACACAAACATATATACAATGACCATTATAGCTTTCTTTATAAAAGCAAAACAAACAAGCACAATACTCACTGCCACTGCCAACAAATAACAAAACCAAACAGAGAACTGGTTAAATAAATTGTGCACCCATATATTGACATACTCAATTTCTCATACTGAGAAAAATGAGGTAGATTTATGATTACACTGAAATCTGTCTCCTATTATTAGATATAAATGTGAAAATTACAAAATAAAAAACATATAGTCTGATCTTATTTGTGCTGGTTGTATATTCAATATACTTTTGTACATCTTGTATTTTATACCATAGAGATATTTAGTTTAGTTTAGATTGTTTTTAAATTTTAGATTAGGAGGCTACACGTGCGTGTTCATTATATGGACACTCATATTGTGTAGTGGTGGGGATTAGGTCTCATGTGGCCCTTTCTCCAGACAGCGAATATTGTACCCCATGAGTAATTTCTGAACCCTCTCCCCATCTCTCCCCATCGGTATCCCCAGTGTCTATTATTTCTATCTTTGTGACCATTTAGCCTCCACATATGAGAGAACATGCTGTGTTTGTTTTTTCGTTTCTGAGTCAGGTCACTTAGTATGATGATCTTTGACTTCATTCATGTTGCCACAAAAAACATAATTTCATTCTTTTTTATGGCTGCATAGTATTCCATGGTATGTATATATATATCACACTTTCTTTACCCAGGTAATTGTTGGTGGGTACTTAAGCTGGTTCCAGGCTTTTGCTATTGTGAATAGTGCTGCAATGAACATATGAGTACATTATATTTGTTATATATTGATTTACTGTTTTAACTTGTGAGAAATCTCTCCTGGTGATTTTAATAAATTGTTGGGTTTATAAATTACTATTATGCTTTCCAGCCTGATTAAGTGCTATAATTATATTAGTTAATCACATATCTAGTTGACATAGAGCTATCTCACTAGGTTGTATAGAAGATTAAATGAGATAATATATGAGAAAGCACTTTTTAAAATTCCAAGCACTAAGTTGTTAAAAGCAATTGTTGAAATTCTAAGCACTGAATAGATTATTATTGCATTAAAGAGTTGTTAAGCATTTTGATCGCTACTCTATAACAGCAAAATCTGAGAAATAGGAGATACAAAGTTAAATAAAACAGAATACATGAGCTTGAGATGTTTACACTCTAATAAGAAAGATGAATATGTTAAAAAAAAAAACAACACTAGAACACAGTATAACTAGCACTACTAAAGAGGCCTGTGAACATTACCTTAAAAACATGGTTTATAGCATATAGTGAATACTTAACACATAGGATTACTAGGAGTTCTTCAAGTATACAAAAGAGGAAATACATGATGAAGGAAAGATCCCACTGGGTGGATGTATGGCTGGATAAGAAATATGGATTGCTCAGGAAAATGGGAATAGGTCTACATAATTGACACATGCAGGGTACTACCAATTTTTCTTTAAAACTTTATTTAATAAAATAAAATACACTTAATACTACACATAGTAATCATTTTTGATGATGCTGAAAGCGCATTCATACGCTACAATGCCATGGTATCCTATTATGCATATTGATATCATTACATCAAAGAAGAAGATAGGGGTGAGCCAGTCAGTGAATGGTGGACGAATCAGCGTTCAGGGATATGAAAACAGCATCTGAAGGCTCCTTTTTAGTTGTTGTTATTGTTTTACATACAAATTTATTAGAGGGGAAAACCAGTGACTATATTTGCTACATGCCGATACTTACATTATACATGTAGTCATCCGGACACAATACACAGTAGAAAATAATTAGTAATAAACAGAGACAGTATTGTGGAAAAAGACAATGCTAATGTGTGAGGTTCTTGTGAGTCTAATTACATTTGTAAGTAGAAAGGATTTTCCATCTTTTTTAAGCCCATTAGAAAGCTTCTGACATTGAAGACACACTTTCAAATGTACCTCATTTTTGCTTGGAATATTTTGTATTTCCAATTCATATAAATGATCACTTCCTTCCTTCTCCCTTTATTTTGGCATTGTTAAGATAGCTGTTAAGTGTTTGGTCATGAATATGTGCTTGTGGCTGGCGTCAACAATAGAGTTACCATTTCTTTGAACCGCGTTGCGTCTTTTCCTTCAAGGTTTCCGCAAATTCACCAGGTAATTTTTAGTTTTAATTCACTTTGTCAAAACACTTACTACTTGGGTGACTCTAAGCTTTGCACTTCAATATGTAGCATCAAAGTCTGCAAGTTAAGTCTCAACTATTCATTTTTACTAGCGTAGAGCAGCCATTAGATTGTTCTTGGCCAATCAAAATACATTTAGAAAATACATTTTTAAATTTAGTAGAAAATACTACTAAAATATATAATACCTTTATATACTATCCTAAAGTATATTTTCCAGTATTGCTCCACTCTTTCTATACGACAAGAGATAAGAAATGTAGGAATTTTACAAATAATGTTTACTTATGTTTACCAATCACCTTCGATCCTATATCTATTTCTTTTAATAATTGATTCCTTTCTTATTCTACAGTTTTAAGATTTTTCTTTCAGTTATTACTGTCTATGAAGATAAACAAGAAAATAAGCACTACAGCAGCCTTTCCAGAAAGTTTTACTGAAAAGAGTTCTATTTTAAATTACATACATCCTTCTTCACTCTCTTTCTTACTCTTAAGTAACAAAATTCTAGGTTAGAATTGTCCCATTTATAGTAAAATGCGTTTAAACAAATCCTTATTTAGCCATGTGTATTATGATAGGAGATTTAGTTAGTCATTTTGGGGGGATTTTTTTTTTTTTTTCAGATTTTCTGATGTCCATCAAAGTTGGACTGGATTTTTTTAAAGTGGTACATATACACAATGGAATATTATGCAACCATAAAAAAGGCTAAAATTATGTACTTCGCAACAATCTGGATGGATTTAGAGTCTACAATTCAAAGTGATCTGTCACAGAAACAAAGACCTGAGTACCACATATTCTCACTCATAGGCAGACCCTGAGCAATTGTCATAATAGTATAAGTAAGGGATTGGCAGTGGCAGAAAACTGCCAGGGGAGAGAGGGCACAAGACATCAATAAAGGTACCTGATCGCAAGCCAGGTGAAGTGGGGACCAAATGGAGGCCCAAACTTTACCTGTACTATGACCACTTGTATACCTAATCTTGAATTGTACCCCACATTTTTAAAATAAGAAATAAACTTCATGCTTTGTTTTGATGTACAGACTCTATAATAGTAAACAGGGATATGTTTCTCTCATATTAAAATGTCAACTAAAAGGGTTAAAACATAGGTAATACAACAATAGTGTTAACACTGAGATTTGAGCATACATTCTATACTGTATTCCACCTTATAAAAGTTGGTATGCCAGCTACTTTGGAGCTCAATTTGCTTCTCCACAAACATAAAAATTCTATACTTCACTTTCACCCAGTTTTCCAGATATCTACTTGAATCTTGCCTTTGGGGGATTATTTGAATTTTTTAGTGTACCTTCTTAATTTACCTATTGCATTTTTAATTTCTGGAAAAATTATTCAGAGAATACCAGCAAATGGGATTGTAACCAGCATACAACATAGACAAAGTAAGCTGGGGTTAGCATATAGGAAAGCTCTAGAAGTACAATTTCTTGAGATGCTAGGAGTTCACAGAGATATAACTATTTTACCTGAAGTAAGTCAGACACAAAAAGCCAAAAATCACTAGTAGTTATTCACTCAGTTGAGCCCAACTCACCCCCACTGTAGCTGTGGTAAACGAGGATGAAACTAGGTAAAAATGATAGAGCAGTAACTCCCCCCTCCAAAAAAAAGCATAATATGCAGAATTAGGACTCCAACTCGTCTTTTATTGTGAAATGATTAAGAATTAGGATGATGAGTACATCTTAGAACAGAAATAGGAAAGAGTGATGCCTTGGAAGAGATGTCAAGCAGTGGTGCATACAAACTGCCCCGGTTCATGTACCAACACTAGGAGAAAACCTATGGAGACTAAGAAAGACTTGAGAGGGAAAAGAGAAGTAAAAGTGAATATAATGCAACCTTATTGTTTTATAAGGTTTGATGAAAACAGTGAACATTTGGTAAACATGGGCACTTGAGTACTACATATGTGATACTGTATTAGTTATTCTATTGGTTAGACTGATAAGTTAATAAATATTCAGTGTAGACTTTTATTTTAAGAAATACAACCGTATAGCTTATTTTTTTCGTCATCAAGAGTAATCTATTTTTTTCTCTTCTAAACAGCCTAAGTAGGTAGCCCATTGCTGTTATGGCAGATTGATGGTATCAAAGAACCAAACTCCTTTCCATTTCTGTTTCTCTGTCACCCCAAAGGATTTGTTCCAAATTGGATATGGCTTACTATAAAATTTACATTTCAGCCAGTGAGAGGGAGATCAAAAGAAGGGAAGGGAGACAAAGCTTCTTTCCTTTTAAGAGATAATCTAGAGGTTTTATAAATAAGTCCTGCTTCCATTTCGTTGTCTGGAACCTAGTTACAGGACCATATCTAATTATACAGGAGGTTAATGTAGACTGTAGCTGATTAGCAATGTAACCACCTAAATCTTCAATTATTATAGAATATGATATAAAGAAATATTGTACAGACTCTTTTCACATTTCAAAATATTATCTTTGCTGGGTGGGGTGGCTCAAGTCTGTAATTCCAGCACTTTGGGAGCCGGGAGTGTGAGGATTGCCTGAATTCGGGGTTCGAGTCCAGCCTGAGCAGCATGGTGAGATCTCATCTCCACAATAAAAAAAAAAAAAAAAAAAAAAAATAGCCAGGCATGGTAGCGCATGCCTGTGATTTCAGCTATTTAGAAGGTTGAGGTGTAAGAATTGCCTGAGCCAGCAGGTTGAGGCTGTGGTGGCCGTGAGCATGCCACTGTACTCTAGCTTGGGTGATGGAGTGAGACTGTATCTAAAAAACAAAGACATATATATATATATATATATATATATATATATATAAAATCTTCAGTATATAATAAGTGCCAGTATGTCAAGTGCTTAGAAGTTATCATTTAATTTTCACAACTCTGCAAAGCACACATTTACTGGATAAGGAACCTCATACTAAGAGGAGGGAAATGATATTTCCCAAGTCCCCATACAAGTTATATGACCAAACATAAATTGATATTCTTTTAAAATCTAAACGAAACCTAGTTCCATTATGCCAGAATCTCTGAGAAAATACCTGTCTCAGTGTTTTTAAATGCTACCCAAGTGGTTTCGATGTGCAGCCAAGGTTGAGAACCAACGTTTTACCCTTACATCTCAAAGTGTAGCCTGAAGACCACCCAGAAAGATTACATCCCCTTGTGAGAAATGCAGATACTTTTTCAGACTTGCTGAATCTGAACCTGTGTTTGAGTAAGATCCTCAGGTGATTTCCACGTGATTGATCTGGTTAAATTCCTAAGGCAAAGACAACAGTACTATTACTTACTTAGTATTATACATCAAAACATAATCTCAAACAGAAATTTTCAATTCACCCTTTTGTCAATTTGAGTAAATACATGAGTAGTACAAAATATGCTACTAAAAAATGAGGAAATGAGGGGCTCGTTTTTAAAAATTGAATAGAGTTAGGTTGTACTAATTTGTTTAGACTTTTGAAGACAAACATTGGCTTTCCTGTGCCAATTCTGATTGATCTATAGTGGCTGCCTAGAGGACTGTATTGAGAAACAACATTTTAAGATTAATTTGGCTGAGAAGAGGATCCATTAGATTAACCATTTCTCAGGAATGACAGTGGTTACTGTAGAAGGAAAGGAAATTTTTCTTCTCTTTTCCTTCTGAAGTTTCAATAACTTGAGTCTATAAAACAAATTGATATAGAGGTCAAGGGAAAACTTCCCTTTTGCTCTTTAACGGTTCACTGAAAAATAACTGGCAAAAGAGAGATTAATAGAAAAAAAGTCATACACATTTTTTAAATAGTAACTGTATGCAGCACAAGAGTCATCAGAATGTAGACTCCAAGATGCAGGGAAATCTGTCTATTTGTATGTGTAGGGTCAACAAACTATAGACAGCCATGTAGAACATGATCAGCCAAAAAGGTTATAATCTAAGACTAACAAGTTGAGTAGAGATCCAGCAAGACCTGTCTAGATTCTTCTTGGCTTCTCTGTGTAGCATTCCTTTCATCTGGGTATGGGGCAGGAAGGACCCTTTCTGGAATGGGGGTCTTATGACCTACAATCAAAGAAGGTAGGTCAGATAATTCCTTTATGGCCAGTTTTTACACAGAAAGGTGGGGGACGGTTGGAGTAATATTTTTAGGTTTTACATATGATTTGGGGTATTTCAGTTTCTATGGCTACCTCAAGAGAGAATGAAGGGCCAGAGATAGGAGGGGAGGATAAAGCCAGAGAGTTTTTTGCTTTTGAGGTCTTCATTTTGGAGTATTATTTTCTGATAGTAGATAAATTAACAGAAGAAAAAATATCATACTTATTGCATACACATGTGCACAGGAGTCAAACAAAATATGAGGCTCAAAGGGCTGGATAGTTGCAACTTGAATAGCATTTTGGCGTACAGAAAGATATATACAGGCTTGAAGACTTTTGGAGGATGAGGGTGACAGGTTGTTAGAGGGTAAGGGAAAGACAAGCAGATAAGCAAAGACTGTGTCTTGATGCAGATAAGACTTTTGGGCAGCCACCTTCAGAAAGAGTAGATGGGAGCCTATCATCAAAGTTTCTCTGTCAAAACCTTAAAAGTACCAGTCTTTTAGTCCTCTTTTGTTGAGAGTTAATCTTTCCTAGATCAGGATAAAGCAGATAAGGAGATTTCAGAGAAAGCATGTTTGCATCTGCTGTTTATTTCACTAATGTCGTTTTTTCTCTGCAGATGCAAATCTCCCCCACAAAAGGACAGCTTTTCGGAGCTATTCCTGTGTCTGCAGTCCCTCTGAATAGCCATCTCAAAATATACCAAAGAAGCACACTTTGGGGTGGCATATTTTGGTTTTCCACATTGCACTGCATATTTGCTGAATCTGCTCTGAATTTTATTTCCTTTTCTTTTTATTTTTTTTAAATTTTGATTCAGGGTCTGAAACCCAGACCAGAGTGTAGTGGCACAATCATGGCTCACTGCAGCCTCGACCTCCTGGGCTCAGACAATCCACCTCAGCCTTCTGAGTAGCTGCAACTACAAGTGCGTGTCACCACACTAAGCTAATGTGCTCTAAAATTTCTTATCCAATAGTAACTCTCAGGACAGAGGTTATGTGTTCTAAAGACAGTTGACTGGGATTAAGGATGCATCCCCGCAGCACAACCATATTATTAACCTCATTCATTTTTCATAGGTTCATTCATTTATTGCTCCAATAAAAAAAGTTATCAAATACCAGTTTTATTTCCCAGACACTCAGTGTGCTGGTCATCAGGTTTCTGTGGAATTAGAGTGACCTGACCTCTCAATATAAACATGTCACAGCTCCCTGAGACTCCAAGAACAAAGCAGCCTCATGTCGCATCAGTCATGCTCAAGGCAAAGGAGGGAACTGGTTTCACCAGCAGGTCTTGATTATTTCATATGTCAGAGAGATTCTCAGCAGGAACCAAAGACATGATGTTTCAATTCCAACAGCTTCTCGCTGAATTTTACACAACTACAGAGTCAGAATAGCTGTATTGTGACCTTCAGAAAAACCTTGCCAAGAAAATCTGGTTTAAGCACGGGTTAGAAAGAGTTAACCCATAAGGAAAATATCATAACTTATTAAGCTGGTCTAACACAAATCTAATTGAAATTTTCAAAATTTTTCATAGCCACAATTTCATCTTTTAACATAAAGAAAGTAAAGTGTCTGTAGGTAGCTATCTTCGAAGCCCCAAGTGAGAGAGATTTTCCACTTATATTCTTTTCAGTAATAAAGAACTGCTGGAAGCACTGGAGAAATGTTGCTTTTTAGTGAATGTGCCAATATACCTGGGCTTTCTTTCAAGCAGTGAGTGATTCTTTTGAATTATGCTTTCAACCAAAAATAGGGTTACTCATAAATAAATTGCATGAATACCTTCCAGCTCATAATTGCCAGGTTCCAGGCTTGGAGTTTAGTCATCAAGCTTAAGCTCTTTTTATATTATCTAAATTGCAAATTAATATAACCTTCTTCTCATTCTTCCTCCCCAGTACCAACCTCTCTCCCACTCCTTTTTCACCCTTGGAGGACACACACACACACATACACACACACACACACACACACACACACACACACACACACACACCCCACACACCAATACATTTTGCTGTTTATCACAGTGGATTACACACAAAGTTTGTCTTACAGTGATGAGCCATTGCTTAACAGAAGGCTGTAATCTGAATGAATGTTTTTTTACCACATTTAAAAAAAAAGTACATCCATTAGCAGTTACTGAGAAACTCAGGATTATTTCTGTAGAAAAATCCACTTAGGTTCAACATAAATACATGGAAACTGACGAGCAATTACAAAGATTTTATTTATTTATTTATTTTTGGTGCTACTTGTCAGGTATTTGAGGAAGATATTTCAGGAAAACTGCTCTTGGTAAACAGAAAATTATCCTCTGTATTTCTACTTCAGAGCTCTTATAATTTTTTTCCAAAACATAGGATAATGCAGTCATTAAATATTGGAAATCAAATAAAAATGAATTATATGTATTTCATGAATAACGTGTATACAGATGAACAAAATGAGTTCCACCGTAAAATGTTGTATTCTCTTCAGGCAAAACAAAGAGTTTAATCAGCATTCAGTATATTTCTGCTTTTATAAACAAGATTAATGGTATTCATACAAGGAGAAAATGGCCACCTACCTTAGTTCATGTATGGAATGTCCAATTCTCATCACCCTACATTTCTGTGTCTTTTAGCCTAAATTCTATATGGGTTGCCATACTGGAGGAACCTCCAAAGGGGATATTTAACCACACAGAATACCATGAAAATATCAGATAAGTAGTGGAGGTAAAAACTAATATGAATGTCACCAACTCTGCAATTTTTTCCAAAGTTGATTCTGGATTACATATACCATTTGTTATGTAGACAGTAAAAAAGAAAAATAAATATAGAAAAAGGGATATTGAGGTAGTATAGATTAATCACCAATCTGTAACAAATGTATGACTTTTCTTGAAAAGTCTATCAGTGACAAACCAACTTAAGTTGACAAAAAACAGGGAGTTATGTTTTTTTCTCCCCGAACCATTTTGGCCTTCCATACATTCCGCTATATTTAAATATCAGAATGTTTGTTACATTTATAATATTTAGTATGAAAATTTTATTTTCCTCTTTGTAGTCATGTTGAGATGGTACAATGTCCACATCTATATTAAACTGCTGCTCAAGTTCAGCAGGGAGATATTCAAAGGAAAATGCACACTATTTGTTACTATAATGTAAAATCCATAGCTACAGGAAGCTATAGATACAGTATTTTTTGTCTCGCCTTAAAATGTAGGTTAAGATAATCCCTTTCACCCCATAAATCAGTTCCCTTATCTTGGCTCTCCAGGTCTTCACAGAAGTTAAGAGAAGCATAGAATGCATAGGAAGTGGTAAATCCAATGGGAGAAAAACATCAGGGAAAAGAGAAAGGCAATATATTTCCTCTTTAACTGTGGATGATTAAGAAGCAGAGAAAAAAAAAAGTAAATATCTCAATCCGAAAAAAATGCAAATAGATAATAATACAAAATCAGCAGATTCTAAGGCGAACTAGGAACCATATTCTAAGCTGTTTTAGTCTATTGTCTCATAGAATAAATCTATTGCTTGGTCTTGACCCTTGCTGGAGCTCCATTCCTACAGGGTTTGATTTCCCACAGGAGTCGAAGTCTGTATTTTATCAACATCTCCAAAATATGCTGCACTTCTTCCTTAGATAAATAATCAGGATGTTTGGTCTAAGAAGGAAAGTTTCTTTTTTAACTGAAGCTACTATAGATGACTGAGCATACACGCAGTCACCAAATATAAAAAATATATATGGCTAGTATGGTTCCACCAAATATGTGACTTGTGTTCCTTACATTCTTGTGTATTGTGAAGTTGTGTCCTTTCCCATTGGGTAGATGGATGGATGGATGAATAGGTGAAAGAATGAAGCATTTAGTATAGGTTAGAATGAGTTGATCCACTAAACCTAGATCCAAGCTGAACTTAATTGACTTGAATCCAGACTGGACTAACTTAGAAGCCGACACCAGATCCAGGACACTCAGAATCCTAAAATCATGAAGAATCTAGAAGGATGAAGAGACCTATAGTACTACATTTATCAGGACAGCTCACCTACATCCCACTGGTACCAAATGGTTCCCTAAACCTAAAAACTTGTAAAAAAGTAATTTTACAGAAATGCTGATTAAAGTAGAACTTTTAATAGTATTCCGGAACAATTATTTCAAATGAGATTTCTATTGAACATTAGAAGAGACAGAGAATAATTTTAACTTTAATACAAATGCTTGACTCCAATTCTTTTCAGTGACTTCTATTTCATTGCACCCTGCTCTTGTACATTGAAATGCCCAAACACTAATTTAAGTAGCATCATTTTTTTCTTATGATTAAAATGCTAGGGTTAGAAAATAGTTACCACACTAACCAGGTTTTTTAATTGTTATTTTGAAACCATGAATTAGGCATGACATACTATTGCAGGTCACTACAGCTTTCAAAAACTCCTTAATCGTGACAGATTATTTTTAACCCTTCCCATTTATCAGCTACTCAGCAAAAATGAGTAAAGATGCCAATATTGAACAAAAAACTTGAATTATTAATATTAAACCACCACAAAACATCATTTCTGCTTCTTGGTGATTAAGCAGAAGGAATAGTGTCCCAAGAAAGATCGATAATGTAGAAAAATCAGTGTAGAACAGCAGAGTTTTGAAGATATTTTAATGGTTATGAGATCTGACAAGACAGAAATTTTAAAAGATATAAAGTGTACAGCTTCTAATTTTTTTTTGACATAACTGAATTAAAATATAGTGCTTTTACTCAACACAATATTTTATATAAACTATTCTGTGTGAGATATAGCTCTAAAGAAATAATTGTCAGATATATAATATGCTATGTATTTTCAGCATTCTCCATTGATGATTACTTATTAAACTCCATTACATTAAACACTACTTTTGATGAAGGAAGCCAAAACAAAAACGAAGTTTTTGTTGTGCTAACATCTTTACTGAGAACAAACCCAAGGCTTTCTATGTGAATTATCAGTAAGTTACATTCTGATTCTCTCAGTATTACCTATGTGTTAGTTTTCTACTGCTGCTATAACAAATCACCACCATTTTAGTGACTTCAACCAATACAAACTTTTTATTTTACAATTCTTCCGGTTAGCAACCTATCAAGGGTCTCACTAGGCTAAAATCAAGGTTTCAGGAAGGTTGCATTCCTTTTTGGAGCTCTAGCTGTCAACTGAGGGCAACTTCCAGCTTCTAGAAACCACCTTCATTATGTGGCTCAGGACAACCTTCCTTTATCTTCAAAGCCAGTAAGGATGAGTCAAGTCCTTCTCACCTCACGTCTCTCTGACATACTCTTCTGCCTCTTTCTTCTCTTTGGAGGGATAGTGTGGTGTGATTAGATTTGGGCCATCTAGATATGCAAGGATAATCATCTCATCCCAAAGTTATTAATTTAATTACATCTGCAAAGTCTCTATTTACATGGAAGAAAACATTTCCAGGTTCCAGTAAGTGCCAGATTCTGCTTCGTATAAAAATTTTATGAATGATTCTGTTTTCCAAATTTTCCAAAGGCATTTTTTCTTATATGGAGGACATATATTGGCATACAAAAATGTTTTAATTGCTTTATGGACATAATCTATTCAAACTGGATTGCTTATTTGTTTTTGATCATTTTTAAATGTGTTGAATTTTTGATGAAAAGAGATTTTGCAATTGTAGGGCATTATCATTTAATCTGGCCATGACCTGTTTTCCATCACAGATCTAACTCATTCTTCAGCACTTGGTTCAAATATTCATTTTACATGAAGACTTCTTTGATCATCTCAGCCAGAAGTGACCCCTCACTCCTCTGAATTCCTAAACATTGTAGAACAACTATTTCATCTATTCATTTAATCATGCATGCATTTATTTAGTCATTTCACAATTACTAGCTCAACATATTGCAGCCCTTGTGCAAGGTTGTATTCTCAAGGAACTAATAATGCCTTAGCAATTATTAAATGAATTGCATGCATTTATTACAATGGAGCTATTAATTTCTTTAAAATAACATGTCGAGTGTGCCACTGCACTCCAGCCTAGGTGAGTGAGACTCTAACTCAAAAATAAATAAATAAATCTGCTTCTTTACTAGTCTCCAATGAACTTGAATGCACAGATCATCATTTGTATACCTTCATGCAGTTAGTATAGTATTATTAGGATCCAGAAACCAATAAACCAATTTCCAAAATATGGCACCAAAGAAGGACGAGAGATATTTAGGATTACAGAAAGGAAATTTCTCTGTCCTACCCCTGCAATGTCATGCATGCCTCAAGAAACAGATTGAACACAGTTTTAATTTGTAGAAAAAATTAAAATTACCAGACTATCAAATGTTAAAATACGAAGAGTTTTTAAAGTAGACTTTCCTTTTTAATTTTAAAAAAATTTATAGGAAAAAAATCTTCTTTTTCTTCTTCTTCTTTTTTTTTGTTTTTTTTTTTTTTGAGTCAGAGTCTCACTCTGTTGCCCAGATTGGAGTATTGAGCCTCGACTGCTGGGCTCAGACGATTCTTCCTTCTCGTCTTACAAATAGCTGGAACTACAGGCATATGCCACCATGCCACACTAATTTTTTTGATTTATTATAGAGACAAGGTCTTGCCAAGTTGCCCAGGCTGGTCTCTAACCCCTGGGGTCAGACAGTCCTCTTGTCTCGGCCTCCCAAAGTTCTGGGATTACAAGCTTAAGCCACCACTACAGGGAATAACCTTATTTTTTAAGTTTATTTTGGAAGTCTAGATTCTAAGACTAAAAGAAATAATGCAAATACAAGTTATCATTGTACAAGGGAGGAACCAAAAATATCAGAATTTACTTTGTATATTTATTCTCATGTTTAAACTTCAGTGACCTTCAAAGTACTCTCCATTTAATGCAATACACCTGTTCAGATGCTTTTTCCACTGTTCAAAACAGTTCTTGAACTTGCCGATTTAGATGTCTTTTAGTACTTCTGCTGTTTTTTGTTTCACCTCTTCCACATCAGAAAAACGTTTCCTTTTGAGGACTTTTTTTCATCGGGAAACAAACAAAAAAGTCACTTGGGGCGAGATCCAGCAAACAGGAAGAGTGGTGCGCTGGGGTCAAGCTGATTTCAGTCAAAAACTGCTAAACACTCAGCAGAATGTAGGCAGGTGTGCTGGAAAATCACCCAACCTGAAATGCGCAAACCTGTTGAAAGAATCTCAAGAAAAAAAATTCTTCACCGAAGTCAAAGGCAGCCGCTCATAGCAACACTGGCTGGGTTAATGGGTTTCTAGAAGTTGATGGGTTTCTAGAACATGCCTGTAGCTGGGGAAGCCCGTACTACAAGGATCCACCCTCCAAAAAGATAATTCTAGCTTTGTTGGGTCCCTTGTGTGTGCTTTTGTGAACTATTTCCTGATAGGGATAGGCAGATAAATTAGGGTTTGGATTTTACTTCTATAGTATCAAGTAGTCACACACTAGAGGGCTGAAATTATAAAAGAACTCCTAAATATTTGAGATAAAAATAGCATAAAGTATACAATATATGAGTGAAAAGGACATTAAAAATATTAAAATCACTCTTTTATTTATTCAGTGATTCAGTAACAAAATTCTGTCTGTTTGGCCTATTCCATTGGCAATATAAAGGTAACAGTTATTTTCTCAAAAACTTTATAAATTATGTTTTAATCAGAATTTAATGCATAATATAGAATATGAAATTATTAGCACTATCATAAATTATCACTGAAACATTGTCTTAGCTTTTAATGCAATTCACTGTATGAGTTCCAAATTTTCCACAATTAATGGGGAAAAACACATATCCTACATACCTTGAGACACTAGAGATTTTAAATATTCTGTTTAATTTTCCTTAAAGTGCATTTATATGAGATTATGGATCTTGATTTGGGGATCACAAAATAGGGTACCCTAGTGTGTAAGAAGTGATCCAGGTAAGTTCTGATTTCCCAGTGCATCTAACATAGAGCAAATGACATCTTTTACTAGAAAGGGTAGGCAAAAAAGTTGTTTTTGTATTTTAACAATTCCAGCTGTTAAAAAACTACCTAGTAAAAATCTTCCCAAAGCAATAACTTGTATACCAACTTTAAGATATATAACTTAATGAGTGACTAGATTACACTATTCTGTATAAAATGTATAAAGGTAAACTTTATAAAGGTAAAAGAATAAAATTAAAAAGTATAAGATTTAATTAAGTCCAAGAGAGGTCAAGATTAATAATTATTATAAAAGATTCCAGATATCTCTCCAGATAGTTGTTTCTTATTAAGTTAGAGGAACTTTGACACTGTTGTCAGCTTTCTTTTTAAAAGATTTCTGAAGCAAAATAATCATGAATATAGGGTAATTTTAATGTCTAAAATTATTGTTTAAAATTTTTATTTTTAAAATAGACAAATTTCCAGGTCATCAATCCAAATACAAAATTTGGATTGCTGTTAAAAACTACTTTCAAAAATAAGCATGGGCCTACAAGGTTTAGAGATTGGTTATTTTAATGCTAAAACTTGGAAAAAAAACAAAAACAAAAAAAAAAGAAAGCTACTCAGTTCTTTTGATGACATTACCATATCCATAGATTCCAAATTTGACAAATATAATCCCCCTAAAAAAACATAGCCAAATATCACAAATACAGATCCTAAAATACTAGTGCCTTGAGTTTGTCACTATATAACAAGAATATTACCCTATAAACAAATGTAGAAAATATTAAAATAAGAGAATATTTTAATATTAGAACAACAATTTATCACCTGAATAAGGCAAAAGTTAAAGAGCATGTGATACTTTTACTAGATTATTAAACATTTCTTAGTGAAATATACTATTCATTCTTCTAACAAACTCTCTTAAACCTACCAGTCTTGTGTTTAATGTTGGAATGAACAAGCTGGGTCATCAAAGTGCATTCTATACAGTACAAAGTACATTTGGAGGGTCCTGTTGAACTCCAGTTGTCCACAGAGTTGACTAGCTCCATAACATGCCCTTGAATTGACTTTTCCTCCATTCCATTTTTCTCTCACCAGTCTCTTCATTTTCCCTGTATCACTTTCTAAAATAAACTACCTACATATAAATTATCTGGACTTCCTGGGGTAGTTCAGACTAAGATACTTCTAGATACCTTATAAGCCGGAAATATTTTTAATTCTCTCTTTTTTTTTTTTTTGAGTTGGAGTCTCACTCTGTTGCCCAGACTGGAGTGCA
Source organism: Carlito syrichta (assembly GCF_000164805.1). Taxonomy (NCBI): domain Eukaryota; kingdom Metazoa; phylum Chordata; class Mammalia; order Primates; family Tarsiidae; genus Carlito; species Carlito syrichta. Next base: position 39,210 of record NW_007258838.1, read on the forward strand.
GTGGCCACTCCCGGCCACAGCAGCCTTGGCCTGCTGGGCTCCGGTGATACTTCCGCCTCAGCCTTCCAAGTAGCTGGAAATACAGGTGCGCACTACCACGCCCGGCTAATTTTTTTGATTTATTGTAGAGATGAGGTCTTGCCAAGTTTCCCAGGAGGGTCTCGAACCCGCGGGCTCAGGCAATCCACTTACCTCAGCCTCCTAAAGGCACGGGATTACAGGCTGAGCCACCGAGCCCGGCTTATTTTTAATTTTCTTTACACTTAAATGATTTTTTAGCTGTGTTGATAGTTGGCAATTTTTTCTATAAATTTTTGAAGACCATTTTTCATTGTGTTCTTGTACTGAGTGTAACTCATAGGAAGTGTGATGTGAAACTGACTTTTAATTTATTTGTAGGTCCTTTCCCTTGCTTCCCAGATAATTTTTTGTCTTTGCCTTCGATATTCTTAAATTGAACTTTAGCAGGTTGAAAAGTGAGGTTTTCATACTGAACCTATGATCCCTTTCAATCTGAGGTTTTATGTCCCTTGGTAATTCTGGAAATACTTGACCATTACTTATTCAAGTTTTTCCTACACATGACATTGTCTTCTCTTTTCTTATGAGGCTTCTACCAAATAGATTCTGACCTTTCCATGTTCTTTCTCCCTATTTCAATTCCTGTCTTTATCTTTGACTTTCTTTATATCTTGCTGGCTCCTTTTTGGAGAATTCCTCAAAATGATGAGCAAACTCATTTAATTTGTTCTTTATTTGTATTGATCCTGCTTAATATACCCACTGAATGCTTCATTTGGAAAAGTATATTTGGCAAATGTGTTCTTTTCAAATTAATATACTTATTACTTATCTATTGCCTTAAGCATTAATTCTTATTTCATGCTTCCAACAATTTCCAATCTATCAGCATATATAGATGCTCATGGACTTCTAATGGGGTTAGGTTTGGATAAACCCATTAGAAGAAGATATAGTAAGTTAAATATGTGCAATGGGCTTAATTGAATGTATCCCTATGGTAAGTGGTAGAGCATACTAAATGCAAATTGCTTTTGTACCATTGTAAAGTCAAAGAAATCATAAACATTGTAAGTCAGGGTAGTCAGTATTTATTAGGTTTTCTTCTATTTTTCATTTTTAATTGACAAATAATAATTTCATATACTTATAGGATACAATGTGATATTTTTATCTACATATACATTGTAGAAAGATCTTATCAAGCTAATTAACATATTCATTACCTCATCAACATTTTTTTCTGATGAGGGTAAACATGTATTCTCCTAGCAGTTTTGAAATATATAATACATTATTATTGACTGTTAGATTTGTTTTAATGTTTCACTTATTACATTAACTCTGTTTCCTTTGATTTAGGTTGTTCCATTTATTTTCTTAGTCGTAATCCTTTAATGCAAGAAGCAATCTGCAATATTTTTCTGTGAGCTCATCTAACTTCCTTTTGTATTATCTGAGTCTTCCCCATGGATGAAGATGGGGCAAAAGTTCAGCATTCATACCTCAGGGTACGAAACATACTCATGCAGTTTGTTTGTGATAACTTGGGTATATATGTGGGCCACACACCTATTTTGTAAGTCTCTGAGTACCTCAACCTGTAGCTTCACTGGTTTGCAACTCTAGACTTGGACTGACCTAGGACAATTTAGGAGCAAGAGGGTTCAATAGAATCCTCTATCACAGATTGTGTCACTCTGCCCATTCCCTACTCAAAGCCAAATTTTCCTCCCTACATCATGTTGGGGCTCATAAAATAACACCCCAAAACATGCTGCTTTGGAATCCTGCCTAAATAAGGCCAGATCCTCCAGAAGATATTCAATTTTTGTGAATTATTTATCTCATCAACTGAAGGCAACTTATGCATACTATGGGATGGAAGACTAGAGTTGACATTATCCATTGCCCAGAGGAACTTTGTCACAGTCAACTCTCTGTTCTTTGGGCCCATTCACTTCTGGTAAAAGAACATTTTCTCTTTTTCTAAAATTGCTTACATCCCCCACTTCCCTTGCTCCTATAAAAGAGATATCTAAGCCTTAACTATCTGGCCCTTTTTTTGTGTTTCATTCTTGGTGTGACTCTCATGCAATTGCACATTAAGAAATTTGTGTGACTTTTCTCCTATTATTGTCATGTTGTTTCATAGACTCAAATTATCAAAACTTCAAGGTGTAGAAAGAAAGTTTCTTTCAGTCCTACAATCATTACTGTGTCTCAAAGCTCTCTCACAAGTTTTGTTTTGCTTACAGAGGTCTACCAATCTCCCATTCTTTCCTTTCCTCCAAGGTTGGATGAGTAAGAGAAATACAGCAGTCCTCACAATGGATGCAACTGTCTATGAGGTTATTCATATCAAAGTCTCACCTAGGGAAACAGAGTTAGGCATTATTTGGTCATTCCAGGAATTAATGAGCAAAAACTGAGAATTAAGTGTAGGTGGCAATAAGAAATCTGGAGCAAGAGCTAGACATTGCAGCATTATAGACTGGGACATATAGAACAAAAAGATAATAGACTAGAAAAGAGAATATTCATACCACATGACCTCAAACATAGAACCTTGTCTATTCTAGGGAAGTAAGCCTAAAAATTTACCAAATTCTTTTTTTTAATGAGGAATGGGGCTTCACAAAGTTTTAGGTTAACAAACTCTTTAGGTTGAATTTATTAGCACATAGCTAGATTAGAAGATGACAAACCGAATTGCAGTCAAGGAGATTTTGGTGCACAGGATTAGCAAAGTCAGGTGAACAATTTCTCTTAACAAATTGGACCTGTGTTTTCTGCATTCTTTGCAGAAAGCTCTTTTGGTTGTGAGAATCTGTGGGTCCTTTGGAGTGTTTTAAGAAAAGGATAAATTTGTTCATCTTCCCATAACTTGTGTGTCACATGATACTATTACATAACATTTCTGACTATCCCTGCCTACCAAGTGCTTATTGATTGTTCACTTACTGTGCATTAGTACACTCTACTGCAATCAGTCTAGAGTGATGCACAAGATGAAGTCTCTGCTGTCATTCTACCTTCTAACAGAGGCTAGCTTTTCTTTTTTGTTTATTTTTTTAGCATTGTAGTTTTTTTTTTTAATTATAAAGATGTGGTGTACAACTCGGGGTTAGGTATACAAATGTTGATTATGCGGATACCCTTGTTGGTGAAGTGTGCCCTTCCCTCCCCTAGCAGTACTGACAGTTCCCCACTACTGCCAATCCCTTTCTTATAGTATTATAATTGTTCAGTATAATTGAGTGAGAACATATGGTACTCAGTTCCTTGTTTCTGTGATAGATCATTGAGTATGATCAACTCCAAATCCATTCAAGTTGCTGGAAATTCCATATGTTAGTCTTTCTTTATGGCTGCATAATATTCCATCGTGTATATGTACCACATTTTTTAAATCCAGTCCAGCTTCAATGGGCGGTTGGTTCCATATTTTTGCTATTGTGAACAGAGCTGCATCAAACATAAGTGTACAGGTATCTTTTTTGTAGAATGATTTGAGTTCCTCCAGGTATATTCCCAGTAGGGGAATAGCTGGGTCATATGGAAGGTCAATTTCTAGTTCTTTCAGAAATTGCCACACTGTCTTCCAGAGAGGGTTCACATTCCCAAAAGAAGTGTAGAAGCATTCCTTTTACTCTGCATCCTTGTCAGCATCTGTTGTTGTTTATTTTATGAATGATGATCATTCTTACTGGGGTTAGGTGGAATCTCAATGTGGTTTTGATTTGAATTTCTCTGATAATGAGTGAGGCTGAGCACTTTTTCATGTGTCTGTTGGTTGCCCAGATATCTTCTTTTGAGAAGTGTCTATTCATGTCTTTTGCCCACTTTTTGATGGGGCAATTTGTTTTTTTCCTTTCGGCGCATTTGAGTTCCTTGTAGATCTTGGATGCTAGGCCTTTGTCAGATATACAGCTGGCAAATATTTTTTCCCATTCTGTGGGCTGTCTCCCTGCTCTCTTGATGGTTTCTTTTGCTTTGCAGAAGCTCGTTAGTTTGATGAGGTCCCACTTGTCCATCTTATTTCTTAGGGTATTGACATTTAGGGTTCTGAATAGGAATTGGTTGCCAGTTCCAATTTCCATAAGGGTATCTCCTGTGTTTTCTAAGACTCTTATAGTTTGAGGTTTTACATTTAGGTCTTTGACCCATTTAGAGTTTATTTTTGTCTATGGTGATAGGTGGGGGTCCTGTTTCAATCTTCTGCATGTGGTCAACCACTTATCCTAGCACCGTTTGCTGAATAGGTTTTCCTTTCCCTAGTGGTTGTTGTTGGAGGCTTTGTCAAAGTTGAGTTGGTTGAGGAATTGAGTCTTTGCTTCTGGAATCTCTATCTTGTTCCATTGGTCTAGGTGCCTGTTCTTGTACCAATACCAGGCTGTTTTGATTACTGCAGTCTTATAGTAAAGTAGAAGTCTGGGTGTCATACTCCCTGCTTTGTTTCTTTTGCTAAGGATTGTTTTGGTTATTCATGGTCATTTATGTTTCCATATGAATTTCTATATTGTCATTTCCAGGTCTTAGAAGAGTGATGCTGGTAACTTAATGGGTATTGTGTTGAATCTGCGTTGAGATTGCCTTTGGAAGGATGGACATTTTAACAATGCTGATTTTTCCTATCCATGAGCATGGAATATTCTTCCATTTGTTTATGTCTTCTTGGGTTTCTTTGAGCAGTGTTTTGTAGTTTTCATTGTAAAGGTCTTTCACTTCTCTGGTTAGGAAGATGCCGAGGTATTTTATTTTATTTTATTTTATGGCTTTTGTGAATGGAATTGTGCTTTTAATTTGGGTCTCTGCCTGCTTGCTGTTGGTGTATAGGAATGCAACGGTCTTTTGCATGTTTATTTTGTACCCTGAGACTTTGTCAAAGTCCTTTATCAGTGCAAGCAGGTTTTGACAGATTCTCTTGGATTTTCAAGGTATAGGATCATATCATAAGCAAAGAGGGATAGCATGGCTTTGTCTTTTCCTATTTGGATACCCCTGATTTCCTTCTCTTATCTAATTGCCTGAGCTAGGACTTCCAACACAATGTTGAACAAGAGGGGTGAGAGTGGGCAGCTTTGTCTTGTTCCAGTTTTCAGGGGAAATGTTTCCAGTTTCTGTCCATTTAGCAATATGTTAGCCCTGAGTTTATCGTGGATGGCACTTACTATTTTGAGGTATGTTCCTTCTATACCTAGGTGTTTGAGGGTTTTTATCATGAAGTGATGCTGGATTTTATCAAAAGTTTTTCTTCATCTAATGATATAATCATGTGGTTCTTGTTTTTACATCTGATGTATTTAATTACATTTATGGTCTTGCAGGGTTGAACCAGCCCTGCATTCTGGGGATGAAGCCTACTTTGTCATGGTGGAGGATTTTTGAGATGTGTTTTTGGATCCAATTTGCTAGAATCTTGTTGAGTATTTTTGCATCTATGTTCATAAGGGATATTGGCCTGTAGTTCTCTTTTTGTTGGATCTTTACCCGGTTTGGGTATCAGTGTGATGTTAGTTTTGTAAAATGATTTGGGGAGAATTCCATCTTTCTCATTTGCCTGGAATACTTTCAATAGGATTGGTATCAGCTCTTCCTTGTATATTTTGTATAATTCTGTTGGAAAGCCATCCGGTCCAGGTTTGTTTTTTTTTTTGTAGGTAGATTTTGTATGACAGAGTCAATTTCCTGGGTTGTTATTGGTCTATTTAGAGTCTCAGTGTCTTCTTGTTTCAACCTGGGGGGGTTGTGTGATGTCAGAAAGTCTTTCATTTCACTTTGGTTATCAAGTTTGTTTCCATACAGGTGTACATAGTAATTCTGATAATCTTTTGTATTTCTTCAGGGTCAGTTGTGATTTGATCTTTTGTATTTCTTTTTTTTTTTGAGTTGGAATCTCACTCTGTCGCCCAGCCTGGAGTGCAATGGCTGCTCCCAGCCACTGCAGCCTCGACCTGCTGGGTTCCGGCGATCCTTCCGCCTCAGCCTTCCGTGTAGCTGGAATTACAGGTGCGCGCTACCATGCCTGGCTGATTTTTTGATTTATTGTAGAGATAAGGTCTCACTGCCCAGGCAGGTCTCGAACCCATGGACTCAGGCAATCCACTCACCTCAGCCTCCCAAAGGCGCAGGATTACAAGTTGAGCCATGGAGCCCAGCATCTTTCGTATTTCTGATTGTGTTTATTTGGGTTTTTTCTCTCTTTTTCTTGGTCATTCTGGTTAGGGGTTCATCAATCTTGTTAATTCTTTCAAAGAACCAGCTTTTTGTTTTCTTGATGTTTTCTATGATATTTTTGTCTTCTATGTCCTGTATTTGGGCTCTTATTTTTGTGATTTGAATTCTTCTGCTAAAGTTGGGTTTTTGTTGGTCTCCTTTTTCCAGCTCCCTGAGGTGATTTCTTAGGCTCTTTACTTGTGATCTTTCCATTTTCTTGATGTGTGCTCATAGAGATATAAATTTCCCTCTTAGAATTGATTTCATGGCATCTCAGAGGTTTTGGTAAGATGTTTCTTCATTTTCATTTGTTTCCAGGAATCTTTTAATTTATGTTTTGATTTCAGTGTTGACCCAGTAGTTGTTCAGCATCATGCTCTTTAGTGTCCATGTACTTGTGGACTCTGGGGAAATGTTGTTGGTGTTGATATTTATTTTTATTCAACTGTGGTCTGAGAATATGCATAGCAAGATTTCAGTCTTATGGAATTTGTTTATGCTTTATTTATGGCCAAGTATGTGATCAGTCTTGGAGTATGTTTTATGTGGTGATGTGTAGAGTGTATATTCTGTGGTTGTTGGGTGAAATAATCTGTAGGTATCTATTAAGTCCATTTGGTCAAGTGTCAAGTTTCGGTTCTGGATCTCCTTGTTGATGTTTTGTCTCAGTGATATATCTAGGGATGTCACTGGGGTACTCAATTCCCCTGCTATAATAGTGTACGTGTCAATATCTTCTTTTAGTTTATTTAGTAGTTGCTTTATAAATGCTGGTGCTCCTGTGTTAGGTGCATATACGTGTAGGATGGATATTTCTTGTTGACGAATTGAACATTTTGTCATTATGTAGTGTCCTTTTGCATCTTTTAAAATTTTTGATAGCTTAAAGATTGTTTCGTCTGATATTAAGATCACAACTCCTGCCTTCTTTTGTGATTCATTTGCCTGGAAACTTGTTTTCCATCCTTTAACTTTGAGTCTGTGTGGATCCTTTGTGGTGAGATGAGTCTCCTGGATGCAGCAAATAATTAGGTCATGGTTTCTTATCCAGTTTGCCATTGTGTCTTTTCAGTGATGCATTTTGTCCATTCACATAAGGCTGATTATTGAAATGTGATTGTTTTTCCCTTTCATGAGGTTCTTATAAAGTTTTCTCTTTGTTTTCTTTTGGCTTCAGTGTTAATGTATGTGTGTGTTTTCAAGTTTCTTGTTGTGCTGTATTCTCTGCTGATTCTTTGTTCTCATGTTCTCTTGGGAAGTGTGTGATCATTCTTTTTTTTTTTCCTTTCTTCTGTGCTTAATGCCTTTTTAAGTGTCTCCTGTAGAGCTGATCTGGAAGCTGCATAATCTCTTAGGGATTGGATGTCTGGGAAGGAATTTAATTCTCCATCACTGATGAAGCTGAGTTTGTCTGGATAAGAAATTCTTGATTGAAATTGTTTTTCTTTGAACACTTTATTTATTTATTTATTTATTTATTTATTTATTTTGAGTTGGAGTCTCACTCTGTCGCCCACACTGGAGTGCAGTGGCCACTCCTGGCCACCTCAGCCTCGATCTGCTGGGCTCTGGTTATCCTTCTGCCTCAGCCTTCCAAGTAGCCAGAATTATAGGCGTGCGCTACCACGCCAGGCTAATTTTTTTTTTTTTTATTGTAGAGATGAGGTCTCGCTGCCTAGGCAGGTCTCAAACTCGTGGGCTCAGGCAATCCACTCACCTCAGCCTCCCAAAGGCGCGGGATTACAGGCTGAGCCACTGAGCCCGGCTTAAACACTTTAAATATAGGGCTCCAGTCCCTTCTTGCTTTCTGCCAATAGATCTACTGCTATTCTGATTGGGTTTCCCCAATAGGTAGTCTGACCTTTCTCTCTTGCTGCCTTTATGATTTTTTCTTTTGTGCCTAATATGTGTAGGTGAATTACTATATGTCTAGGGGTTGGTCTTCTCATTTGATGTCTTGTGGGTGTTCTCTTTATGTCTTGTGTTTGGCTGGTCACATTTCTGGTGAGATGGGGAAAGTTTTCTTGGATTACCTCCTGGAATACTTGCTCTAAGTTGTTCTCCATTTCCCTTTTTTCTTCTGGGATACTAATCAGGCATAGGTTCAGCCTCTTGATATAATTGCACATCTCTTATATACTCTGTTCTTTCTTTCTGAGTCTTCTTTGTATGTTTTTTTACAGATCGAGTTAATTCCATGTTTTGGTCTTCAAGTTCTGAGATTCTTTCTTCAGCTAGATTAATTCTGCTTTCCATGCTTATCATCTTGTTATTTATTTCCTGAATGAAATTTTTTATTGCTAAAATCTCTGTTACCAGTTATTTCCGTGTTGCATCTTATCTTTCTTGCATCTTATTCACTCTTTCCATCTGTTCCCTAATCCCTGTGGCACCAGGGTCTGATTTTTCAGGAGTTTTGTCTTTGGTACACTTGAAATTGCCTGAGGTCTTCCTCTGGTTTTTCCTCATTTGTGATAGATTTCTTGTTTTTCTCTTTAGTTCTGTTATTCAGTGTCAGTGGGAGAGGCTTTCCCTTCTGATGTTTGCTCATTCCTCTATTCTTCCCTGATCCAGGCTCTGGATTTGTCCTATTTTGAAATAGGACAGTGGATGGGAAGTTTTACTGTCTCTTATAGTTTTCAAAAGTTGAATAAGGTAGGGGATGGGGTGCTAGGAATCAGAGACTACTTGAAAATCAAAATGTTCACTTTTTGTGGAATATGTTCCCTGAGACCCATTCCCCCACCACCACTCTATATGACAATGCAAAGCAGAAACCAATGAAAAAACAATTGAACATATACACACACACCCCGAAACAAACTGGAATAACAACACAGTGAAACAAATTCAAGCAAACAACACAACAACAAAAAAAACCAAGCAAACAAGAAAACTAAACATACACACACATGCCTAGCACAAAGTAAATAGAGAAGATAAACAGAAAGGCCAGAGGAAAAAAGGAGGGGGTAGAATTCAGGTCAAACCCTCACACATATATTGACAAACAACCTAAATTATAAAAAATGAATATTAAAAAAACCCCAGAAGAACAAAAGAGCAAATACCAACAACAACAAAATTGAAAGATGAACACTCAATCATTCACATACACACATAAACAAAAAATGACAAATTAAAGAAGAAAAAAACAGAAACAGAAAGAAGAAAAAAAATTGGGGAGGAGGCTGCAGATCAAACTTCACATATGCATTCATGCACAAAGGAAAAATATTTAAAAATACATGAACTAACAGTCAAAAATTTTTTTAAATTAAAAAATATATGAAAATTAAAAAAAAAAACCTGCCCTCTTGTTGTAGACTGTGTTTTTTCCTCTAATGAGGTCTCTCCTGCAGAGCCACCTCTTTCACTCTCTCCTCAGGGAACAAAGCAGGGAAGGTGGAGGGGCTGTGGAAGTGAGTGGGGCTGCAGTCCTCCCTTTCTACTCTTGTGTGGTCGGGGAGATCTCCTTCCATGGGGGAGGCACAGGATTGTCACTTCCCCTGGGAGTGCTCCAGCCAGGCCTATACTGGAACTGAGTTCTCCTATTGTGACTGACGTCTAGGTTCCGCCTGGGTTTGTCCCTCTCAGTTGTGGCCCAACTGTATGGGTCTGATGTTCAGAGGATTGCTGGGGAGGAGAGAGTTTGGGTCAGCCCTGGGCTCACCACTGATCTCTTTGGAGTTCTTCCTCATCCTTTTCTGTTCACACCTTTTGTCCCACGACTGGATCAGGGTAGGGGGTGGGGCGCCTGGAACTCAACATTCATCAGGTCCCTCTGAAGTTTGTGCTCTCAGGATATTCCCTCTGGGCCATGATCAATCCCGGAGTAGTTGATCTGTCAGTCAGAGATTGAGTCTGTTGCTCTGTGGTGAGCAAATTGGAGCACTTTCCTGCCCCACCTTCAAGATGGTGGTGGGGTACCTCTCTTGTCCTCTTTCATGGGAACTTACCTCTATACTTCCTCTGCAGTCCCTGCCAGAGCCCTGCCAGGTGCTGAAGTGGTAAGGCAAAGCCAGGAGCCAGCAGTCTCTCTCCTGCTTCAATGGTGAGGGAGAGCCTGGGGTGATAGTTCCTCTCCTCCACTTTTTCAAAGGAAAACTTCTGTCCATTTAAAAAAAATGGTGCTCGGCTTCTGTGACCTGGGAAGAGCCAGGGATGAAGTATAGAAGCTGCAGCACCAGTTGTTGCACCAGGGACCTGTTCACCCTCTCACAAGTTCCACTAAGACAATCTCTCCCAGCATTTTCTTCCCAGGGAAGGTTTGTTGATTTAAAAAAAAAAAAAGAAAATG
>NW_007258838.1:50107-82389 GCF_000164805.1 Carlito syrichta
CATGTGCTACCACACCTGGTTGATTTTTTGATTTATTGTAGAGATGAGGTCTCACTGCCCTGGTGGGTCTTGAACCCATGGGCTCAGGCAATTCACTCACCTCAGCCTCCCAAAGGCGTGGGATTACAGGCTGAGCCACCGAGCCTGGCAAGCCCAGCCATTATGGTACCAGCTGCTGCACCAGGAGAGCCCTGGCCACTAGCTCCCTAGCTCTCACTCAGTCAGCCACTCAAATGCCCATTCACTCACCAGTACATACACAAAATTTTCCATTTACTCACACAGGGACTTGCATAGTCTGACCAGCTTGGCTGCCACCTTCCCGACTCCCTCAAGCTTTTCATAATTTGTCTTGCATCTATGTTGTAGTCATTCAGCTGATAAGCCACTATCTTTATTTTTACTTCAGATTACCAGTGGAATACATGATTAACTGGGTTTTAAATCTCTCTATATTTGTATACTAACTCATAAATGCATGTGTGTGTGTGTGTGTGTGTGTGTGTGTGTGTGTGTGTGTGTGTGTACAGCATAGGCTTTAAAACCCTCTTTGTCCATTGTTTGAGCCAGTCCTGCAGATTGAGCAGTTTTATGGTTGTAAACAAACCAGCATCTATTTAGAGAACATTTGCTATATGTGGGCCCCACCCCCATAAAAAACCTCACATATATATAAGTTACTATTATATAAATATATGAGTTAGTATATAAAATTGTGATTTTTGGACTGGTCTAAGGCCATATCAAGTAAGTCATGAACAGAAGAGTCTGCTTGAATACTTATAATAGAGGTTTTATGTGGGTACATAGAACAATTGAAGAGGTTAATGTGGGTATTGGTATAAATATGATAGTACATCGACATCTTAATATAGTCTACCTTTAGAAAGTCCCCAAAGACTAAGGACATGGACTAAATGTTGAGGTTCAGAACCAGTACCCCAAAATAAGTTCATATGACATCTCTCCTATTAACTGGTTTTTGTTCGCTGATTTTAAGCAATCTGTCAGAGGGCAAAGAGACACATTTTCCAAAACTGCTCTGCCTTCCAGAAGCCAAACTCAAAGGAACCAGGACCTGATAAGCCATCATTTGGGTTAGACATTTTTACTAACAAGGCAACTGGCCTCTCTCTGGTCATGCAGATGGTAAGCATTACTGCTTGTTTTGTTTTGTTTTCTTTTTCTTTTTCTTTTTTTTTTTTTGAGTTGGAGTCTCACTCTGTCGCCCAGACTGAAGTGCAGTGGCCGCTCCCGGCCACCACAGCCTCGACCTGCTGGGCTCCGGCGATCCTTCACCTCAGCCTTCCAAGTAGCTGTAACTACAGGTGCGCGCTACAATGCCCGGATGGTTTTTGATTTATTGTAGAGATGAGGTCTCACCAAGTTGCCCAGGCGGGTCTCAAACCCGCGGGCTCAGGCAATTCCCTCACCTCAGCCTCCCAAGGTGCAGGATTACAGGCTGAGCCAGCGAGCCCGACTATGTTTTCATCTCTAAAATCTTAAGTAATGGGATAAATGGATTTGTGTAGCATGTCTTGAGTGCATGCTTTTTGATATAACTGTTCATATTGTCCTAGCCTTTTTCTCCCAAGATAGTTTTCCCTCTGCCTTTGTTCTTCTGTGTTGTTTTGCCATAAAGAGGGGTACCACAGGTCTAGAACATGGGCTTAAATACCCTATATGTCCATTTTTTGAACCAGTTCTGCAGACTGGTCAATTTTGCAGTTATGACCACACCAGGATCTATTTAGACAAACTTTGCTGTGTGGGGGTCCTCCCCACCAAAACAAAACAAAAAAACAAAACAAAACAAACAAGGCTTCACTTTGTCTTGTTTTATATCCATGAGAGTTAGACTTGGGAACATTCTCTCTTGGTCTCCAACATCTGAGGTTTGATTTTTGGGTCACATTCAATGACCACTCTGAAAAAATTGGGAACTTCAAGACATCAGATTTTAATTGGTGCACTGTTTGTTCTAAACATGCCAATCTCTTAGAGGAGTTTGTCTTAGTAGGAAGTCCCATTTTAAGGAGCTTTTGTCATCTCAACTCTTGTTACTTTGCTAGTCTTGGGTCAATTCAATTCCAGGAGGATTTACCCAATGATTAGATTATTGGGTCTGTGATTGGTGGCAACCTACACATTTGTGGGATATTGGAGAAACTATAGACACAAACACCCCCATTTAACCTTAACTTATCCCCTGGAGTAAGATTTTGGGGGGAGAAAAATTATTGGAACTGCCTATTCTGTGGCCTCTCCAGGAAATAACTCTTGCTTATATGGTAAAAGCTTATTCTAAACCTGGAAAATTTCCTCCTGGGCTTTCCATGAAGATGCTTATTGGTTTGTGTTTGCTACTGGAATAAGTATACCACTGGAAATTCTGATCATCAGTAGCCAAAAGATGGATCCTTTAGATTAGAAAGACTCCTAAATAAAAAAAAAAATAAAATAAAAAAGATTTTAAGAGAGCTCTCATTTGAAACAATCTTTATATTAGTATTTATGAAAAGATCAAATTATTGTTTAAAAACACATTATAATAGTGTCATGGCTAGTCTTAGAAACTCTCTTGATAAAATTAAAGAGCAAGAATCTGACAAAAACAAAGTTAAACTCTCCTGTACACTCAAGCTTCCTGCTTTGGGTTTCTCATAGGATTAGCAAATAAAGCACTCCTCCTGTAATCTAGTGGCTAGGATTCACAAGGTCTAGGTTCTATTCCTGGTGAGCAAATGAGTCTCTGCAAATATAAGTACTTTAGATAAACAGTTATAAAATAATTTGTTTGACATTTATGTGACTTTTGATTTTTGGGGGATGCCTATTTTTTTTTAATCCTTTTTCCTTCTATGGACAGCTTTTGATTCCTGTCTTCTTCTATCTGCAGGGGTAATATGGGGTTTTCAGGCCTTTATCTATAGATGGTGGACTGAGAAGCTGAGACCATAGAGTATAGACGGACAGAAATGTGGGTTGTACCCCACTTGCAGCTAGTGAAAGTTTTCTTTCTTTGATCTGTCTTTGGGATTTTTCTGGATCTTATGAGTACTGCTTTGCAACTCTTTGGAGTTGCTTAATGTGTCTTTAGTTAAGTCATAACCTTTGTTAAGGTTTATTGGCTATGGTGAGTCACTTGAAAGGGTACCTTTGGTTTAAAAGAAATAAAAAAAAATTTTAAATTGAGAAATATTGGCTGTTTTTCCTGGCAGGAATCTGTAAGAGGTTTTAAACGAATTTTTCTTTTTTTATTTCTGAAATAGGTTAATAATTTCTTTCTTTTTTTTCCCTTTTTCTTTTTAAAGATGTGGAGTACAATTCATGGTTAGGTATACAAATGTTCATGATGCAGATACCCTTGATAATGAGGTGTGGACAGTTTCCCACTACTGCCAATCCTAATCCCGCCTCTCTGGCAGTTTCCCATAGATTTTTTTTGAAAGTTCTATGGTTAAAAATTTGTTTAACTAAATCTGGTTTTTAGGCAGTACATATATTTAAGACTTTTCTACTTTTCCTCTTTTATATCCTGTTTCTAGGAAGTTTTTCTGTTTTGTTTTTTTCACTTGACTGAAAATCCTTTTTAATCTGTTAGCTTCCTTTATTGTTGGCATCATTCTGGAAGAAAAAAATGTAAAATTTTATTGGCCTTTTCGTAAAACCTTCCCACATTGGCTTCTCTAAGAATTATTCTCCCATTTACTTCTATTCCTCATTCTTCTCTGCCATCTTTGATTCCACATGAAGGGATCTATAGGGGATTTCTCATCCTCTGAAGCCCCTTGAAGAACACAGCAAAAATGCCACACATCTTCTTTTCAGGGTCTTCCGTCTTCCTAATGAAGTCCCAGGAGCTGCAGGCAAGTTCCTCTCAGGTCTAATAATGCTATCTAATGCTTTATATATTGAATTATCTGATATCTTTGGCTTTGGGGGATACCCAGGATTACTTTGTAATATGAAGGAACATGACCCTTGGGTGTTTGATGGCTGGCACAACACTTGTGAGGGCTGGCAAGTCACTGGAGAGGGCTGAAGTTTTGGTGGTGGCTGATAGGAATGGCAGAGAATAGTTGTTACTATGGAAAGCTACCTGCTTCTTTGAATGTATAGGTTTAAAAAAGGCATGGTTTGAACATGAGGCTGTAGGAACACTTGCCATTGAGGGATAAGTCTCCCATGACCAATTTGCTGATCACACAGTGGTTGCTAATTGGCATTGGATCACCACCAGACTTGCAGGGATATCACTGCAGGCGGGTGCACCATGGAAGTGCTGCACAGCATGGTCCTGTGGTGTTTTCCTCCTTTGGATAGACCCAGGATTCAGTGTGAAAATGAGATCTTTGATTTTTGGACACCTAGATATTCTGTCTTCCTCTGCACCTGCGTTTATATATATATAGTATTGGGCCCCAAAAACTGCAAATGCTTTGTTGGCCCTGTTTGTTAATGAGCTCCACCCTGAACTCAGTGGTCCAGTTGGAAAACAGAGATTGACTTAGAAGCTACCTATCTAAATGAAAATGATCTCCTTTTAAATTCTGTGGTAAATTTCTTTGACTTTATAATTCACTGACATCCATTTTTAATTTTCCTCTTACTAATATACCCAAACTTAAAAAAAAATAAAAAACTTAACTTCTATCTCTGTGCTTTAATGTAAATTTGCCACCCTCTTTTCTCTAAAACCAGGTAAGGTCTTCAGTCATATGAGAAAATTTTTAACTTGTTTCATTGGTCTTCTCAGCTGACTGCCCTCCAGCTTCTAGAAGGACTAGCTTATAGACTGTTCTAGATGTTGACCTCTGGTTTTCTTTTTGTTTGTTTTTATAGAAATTCCTATTATTAAAAATCTGTTAGCCTACACATAGTATATAGAGGACTAGCTTTGAGAACTCATCTGCAATGCTGTCTTCTAGAATGCAACACAACTATTTAGTTGGACTGGCCTATTTTCAGAAATGAGAGACTTGTTTGATTGGATCCTTTGCCATTATGCTACTGACTTGACTTTTCTCTCTGCAGCCACCAATTCAGAGTTTAATGTGTGAAAAGTCTATAAAAATTTTAAACAAGGGAATTTTAGGGCTCAGAAAGCCATCCTCCAAAATATGGCACTTTGGTTTGCTGAAATAAAAAATAAGCGTTAATTTCTCTCTGGCCTTCCCGTTCATTCCTATCTTATAATTGTCTGTCTTTTCCAAAGCACAAATTAAAGTTTTCAAAAGTCCCCTTACCTGCCTACATTCTAGACCTGCCAAAGGGGGCGAAAAAAAACAGTTACCTCTGGTCCTTTTCTTGAGTTTTCATCAGCTAACCTCGTAGTGTGGGAAGAAAGACTGAAGTCTGTCAATACACCTGAAGTCTTTATTCACAAGCCATTGTCTGCTCTGCAGGCTCAACAGACTTTGTCCCAGGCTACTTGTATGCTCTTCAAACACATGGAGTTCCCCTAAAAATCATTTACTACCTCCCCAAATCTTTCACATTTCTCCATCTCTCTTTCTTTTAGTAAGTTTCTTCTGTACCACTCTATATTGTGGGTAAATTATTTCTGCCCCCATGCACATTAATAAATTTGTATGCCATTTCTCTTATTAATCTGCCTTTTGTCAGTTGATTTTTTTTCAGCAAAT
Organism: Carlito syrichta; assembly: GCF_000164805.1. Lineage (NCBI taxonomy): Eukaryota > Metazoa > Chordata > Mammalia > Primates > Tarsiidae > Carlito > Carlito syrichta. Next base: position 55,756 of record NW_007258838.1, read on the forward strand.
CTTCAAATTATCAACGAGAATTTTTCATTGGCTTATACCTCCATATGCCATTTTCCCTAAAAATTGATCAAGGATTCATAACCCATAAATTGGTTAATATATTTCAATACATATATTTTGCGTTAATCTAGAGGAAATACTACCCCACAAAACAAACGTATCATTTTGGTCATTTCAGGACAGTGTGATATGGTCTTGGGAACAGAGAAAATTAGAATAGCGAGTTGAGATATGTTTCTGTGAATCACAGCTGCAGTGCTTTATTCAAGGAAAATGATTAGAAGCAGCTTTTGCATTGGATTTCACATCACAGAGATATCAAGAATCATGATATCAAGAACGGTTTATGTATATTTGATCTGAGCAGCCAAAAGAGCAAACACTGCTAAACAAATTTCAAAAGATAAAGCTTCAAATGAAGAGAGAACTGATTACCTTTCTAGCTTCTTTACAACACATACTCCCCCTTGCACATTTCCCTCATTCCACATCAGCATACAAAGCCCATTATTCATTTTAACAACCTCATCAAAGAAAGTGACATGAATAAAAATACGGGCAACTTAGTACCATATTTTAAGCTGTTGCTTGTTATGATCTTTAAAAACATATTTTATTAGATCTTTAAGAACTATTTTAATGTTCATTTTAGAGAAGTCTTCATCATGTTTTTATATTAGAAAATACAGTTTATTTAAAAACTAAATTAGAAGGGAAGAGAGAGAGAGAAAGAGGAGATTTACCTCCCCAAGGTAGGGTAAGGAGTCAAAGTTTAAGGAAACATGCCCTGGCCATAGCTCAAAGAGCACATAGCCACACCATAGCTTAGCAAGGCAAAGGCTGTCTTCATCATTTTATTCATTTTTACATTAGGTTAAATCAAGAGAAAAAGAAGGATCAATCTGAAGGTGGAAGAAGAAAGTTTAAAGTATGCATCAATTCAATTCAGCAAACATTTTTAAACACAAGTTTTTTGGGTTTTTTGGGGGGGATTTCGAACTCAAAATATAGGGTTTACAAAGACAAGCTGTAGTTTTAAGGCAGAATAGGTAGTACGGTTAGGCATAGGTAGATACATTTCTTATAAAAATTTCAACTTTTAGTAAGTAAGTATCCAGGCATCTTGTTGGCAGGCCAAACCACCCTGCAGGTTCAGATGTAAATTCAGTGTGGACTTGGAGTCCACCCTACCCCCTCATCTCACCAAAGGAAAACTCCATCAATGTGGTTCCTGGACTAATAATCAAAAGTCATAAAAATGATGGGACCACTTTTTATCTCATGAATTTGTGTATCTAAAAGTCTGACAAGTCTCCTACAAAGACAAAATGTGTATTTTGGAAAAGAGTACCCCTCCTGTGACCAGAGAAAGAGAAATGACAATCTTTTGGTCACCTGTGCACCATCCTCTTTAGTACATCAATTTTTGTGAAAATATCTAGCATTTAGTTAAGAGCCAAAATGCAGTCTTTCTTTCCAAGAGACTCACCCATGCCAGGTTTGTTTGGCATGAATCTCCTGCTTTCCCTTTCTTCTTCTCACTAATATTCTTTGCCTTAAAACTTTGCTGGCCACTCTGAAAATCCTTTCGTGGTCGAGTCGAAAAACCCACAAATTTTGTGCCACACCCTATCCAGCATCAGTTTTCCTTCTGATTCTCCCACAAATTTCTTCACTTGTCAGCCTGTATATTGATATCCTAACCATAAAGATCTGATCAATTCAATTGTCTTCAGTAAATATTAAGTTAATCCCTTCAAAAAATAACATTAGTCACTTTTAGGAATTTTCTCTGCCCATTATTTAAGTTTTTCACAGAAGATGCCAGCAGGAAAAAAACTATATCATGCAATTATCAAATGAGTTACTTTATGAGTGAACTTTACATTAACAATACAAAAGAACACATTAAGAAGTCTCCGGTTCACTCTGGTTCTTTGAAGGTGTAACTGTATACCAACACCTACATTCATCAACTAATTATCATCATTATAATTATGAAAATAATTATAATTTTAACAACGTGGGGTTAAAAACCAAGGACAAGAGTCCAGTTCAAGGACATAGGTGAGTATAACACAGACAAAAGTGAAAAAATGAAAAGCAAGGAAATAGTAGCAAGAACAGTGAATAGCCCAGTTGGGGAAGAAGGGGTGTTGAATGAAGTATCTAAATTCAAGCAAAATGATCAAGGGAATCAGGACCAGCACCCAACAGACCTGGGGCAAGGTAATCAAAGCTGGAATATTGCAGCAGAGTTTAAAGAGCAGCACATGTGATTCCATGCTGAGCTGTAAGATGTTGGTGTAAAAAATGCTTAAGTACCATTTGCTGGAGGCTAGCATTGTTTTCAGGGACCTAGAAACAAATTTAAATATTCCCCACTGTGAGGAGAATAACAGTGCAGTATCTGGGAAATTAGTACACCCTCATATTTGTGAATTTAAAGATACACATCATCAACTGTGTTTATGGACAGTACTCTGAATGCTTGGGTTTCTTACATTAGTGTTGATTAAATTCCTTTAAAAGGAAACCAAAAAAGCATGCAAACTTCTTAATGAACTGAATAGTTTCTTAAAGGTAATTCACCAACTCAGAGGTCTCAAATTCATTAAAGCATACATCATGCATTGCCAGTGGGGTATATCACCCTCAAAAGGGCAAAACTCAGTTCTTTGGAGATGAAAAAAAATCTTACTATTTTTAGTGTGTAATACATAAATATGCATACCATACATAAACATATACCCAGTATAATAATTGGACAAGGACAGTGAAGAAAAATAATGTCTTAAAAAATTTCTTCATGGGGTCAATAGAAAAAAAATTGAGTAACAATAGCATATGAATTCATTTCAAGGGATGTATTATGAATAAAGTAAATAAGGTCATAATAGATTAGTATGTAACTATACTCACAATTGGAAACATTGAAATTAAGTCATAGATTATACTAAAATTTTTATTAAATTTTGTATTTACCTAACAAAAATCCTGCTATTGATAGATAATGGTTTACATGTTCATAATGCCATAGCCTCAGCTTAAATAAGCATAATTCTCTCTCTATTTAGAAACAAAGTTTTAGCATATAAATATGTTTTTCAACACGACTTAACATTTACTTTGTTAGAAAGGTAAACACCCTACCATTCCTTAACTACCTTTTGTATTCAAGAATAATATAAAGATATCTCTCTCTCTTGAAATAATAGCAATGTTTATCTTTGAATTAATGCAGCTTTATTTTATTTGAAATCCTTCTGTGTCCAGCAGTTCGTTTTCCTGATACATACTCCTCAACTCTCTCAACTTCCTAACCTACCTCTACTGTTCCTTTTACTTAAGTTACCCTAATTTAAGCTCTCAAAGGAAAAATAACCCTTTAGAAAGCGTATACTAGTTAAGGAAGAGCAGTATCTCAGAAAAACTGATGGATGAGTTTTGCTTCATTTTGTTTTGCTTTTCCTTCTTGCTCTACCTATTCTTGCTGCCCTTCTGTTAAGAATTACTAGAGGAAAATATATTTTTGGCCTGCATGCTCTGTGATTGGATTCCTGATGTCAATTTTTGCTAAGCTTCTCTTCATTCAACAGACTTTCTCAGCTGAATATCTATGTAAGCCAACACTGCTTTTATTGAAGGAAAATTCACAAAGAAGATTAAAGATCAACTGTCTTGCTAATTAAAAGAGTAAGGAAATCAATAAAATGATGACTTATAAATTATCTTTATTTACTTGGAGTGTCTACTCCAACTGAAACTACTGCCCTGTGGAATAAAATACTGTTTTGGCAGATTGTCCCTTTCTCTTAAATGTAAGGTGGAAAATAGAGGAAGGCAGGAAGAAAGAGAGAGAAAGAGTAGGAAGAAAGGAAAAGGAGAGGGGGAACAAGAAAAAAGAGTGTATTTTCTAGAAGTTGGCTGTAGATGATGTAGATTGTGAATAGCTGAAAGCAATTCACTAAGCGGTTCCTTAAATTAATTAAAGAACAACTTGATTAATTCTATATTTGGAAGCTAAAATTTATTAACACCACTAGGTTAAAGAAAGAGCATTCAAGTCTTTCTCACTTATAATGTATTCCCAACTTGGAAAATTTGACTCCTATTATTACAGAATTTGTACTCAAATATGAAGGTATGGGGCAGAAAGGGGGTGATCCCTTTTCTTTCTATCATAGGGTCATGTGTGCCACCTCTGTTAAAAAAAAAAACAGGTTAAAAAGAGAATAGCATAAAAACTCTATCAACATGCTTAAAAAAGGAGTCATAAAAATATAAGAACTCAAAGAAGGGCCAGATTGGATGATTGATTCTTATATAGCCCCTTCATTGGGGAAAGGGAAGCAGGGAGTTAGGGCAGTGGCTATAAATGTATGGGCCTGAAGACCAGTCAGTGGTTTATAAATGATTCTCTTTGAATGCTAAATGGAACTGAAGAACAAAAATTAACTCACCTGCAAGTTAGGGGAAGGTAAAGGATGGAACTGCATTGCAAACAAAGGTTGCATTATTATACAGATGCAATGTCCCAGGTAATTCCTTGAAGCTGTCCTTAGAAAAATAGATAAAACATCTCACTGGGCATGATGATAATTTCCAGTCTCTTCTCTAGTAGTGAATCTTTTCTGGTCAATTGATGAAATTCCTAGGGAGCAGATCTTAAGATAATTGCATTTCTTTGGGAAAGAAGTTTAAATAAAGTAAATAAATAAATAAAATAAAGTAAAATAAGGAAATTCCAGAGAGAGTCTGTGCTTTGGGATAAACAGAGGATCGTGGAGAGGGGACGAGGGAGGGTGCTGGAAGGTTAAGTGAGAGACTAAGAGACCTGAGAAACCTAGGTTCTAAGGCCCCGACAGAAGGAAATAATAAGAATATAGTTAAGATAGGGTTCAACTGTAAAAATAAACAATATATTATTAATTTCCTTGCTCTAATTTGGAGTAGTCAGGGATTGAATGCAAGAATTTCTACTTCAATTTCTCTCTTAATTACTTAAAATGTGCTTTCTTTAACAAAAGCTTATATTTGTAAGAGTCATCACCATGGATTTTATTTTTAGGCAGCAGAAAAAAAAAATAACCAATTTGGGGGATGCAGGGAAAGAAGTTGTTTTTAACACACATCTGGGTTTTATTGAGGCTATCCTCCACAGTGTATTAACTTTGACCACAAGATAACCCAGTGACCATATCAAAATTACCCAACCAACAATACTAGGCCAAAACAAGCCATTTACACAATATTCTCTTTTATGAGATTTATTTTAGAAGTCTGTTTTGCAAAGTACTCTGACATCCCTAAGTTCATACTACACAGAGAGCTGATTATTAAAGGTTTGGAAGCAAAGACAACCTACACTTCACTGTATGTGAAAGAGTCTTGTTACTTGTTGAAGATGGGTCAAGTTACGGAACAGAAAGAAAAAAAAAAGAAAGAAAGTCCCATGTTTTTTTCCTTGACATCTGTAAATTGCAGGAACAGTCAGATATATTTGAGCCATGAAGGGAAATGGATTGCTGTTTTTGTAGGGCACACACACAGCTTCCTATATGCATGTTTGTTAAGGCTCTGTCTTCTGATCACAGTTAACCTCTGGTCTTTAATACTATGACTATTACCTTCAGATACTTCCAGCACTTCTCAGTCTTGCCTTTTTGTGCTTGTGTTTTCCCTCAGCTGCTTTTTTTCACTTTCCTGATTGACAAACTATAAAATGTTTACTTTTCTTTCTAAAAATAATGTTTCTTTTGCTAGTATCACTAGAGCTAAATCAGGGTCAACAGAAGATCAAAGGTCCTCCTTGTTTTATAGCATCCAGGTTATTCTTGGAATGAATATGATTCCAGGAATAATAAATGAGATAGATTCGTTAATACAAATGACCAACCAATATGTGTAAAAATGCTCATCTTCATCAATAACAAAAAAGTTCAGATAAATTGGCACTGTTCTTTTAAATGACAAGAATGGAATAAGTAAAAAAGTCATCACAAAATCTTTACATGATAGGAATCTTCTTCATTTGTTTATATTCTAAGATGTATTAAAAAACACATGCTACTTCAATAACCAAAAAATAATGAGTGTTATTTAATAAATATAATACATATATACAGTATAAAATAAGAAGAGTAAAAATATTCTATAGTCCTACTTACCATCCAAAAACATCCACTGATCAATTTTTATACTTTCTCCCAAACATTTTTAATTCACAATCATAGTTTTTGAAACACTTTGTGTTTGCACCATAGGTTCAATATTATAATTTTTTTTTAATTTAGTGCTTTGCAGCAACATGGCTGCAACTGGAGACCAGCATTCTAAGTGAATTATTACAGAAGCAGAAAACTGGATACTGCATGCTCTCACTCATAAATGGGAGCTAAATACTGGGCACACAAAGGCATAAGGATGGGAACAAGAGCTACTGGGAACTTCTAAAGGTGGGAGACAGGGTGGAGGAATGAGTGTTAAAAAATCATCTATAGGGTACCATGCTCACCACCTGGAAAGCAGCTCAATAGAAACCCAAACCCTACCATTACATGATATACCTGTGTTACAAACCTGCACTTGTACCCCTTGAATCTGAAATAAAATTTCTTAAAATATGTATTATAATACTAATAGTTTGCTGATACTTTTTCTTCCCAATGTAGGGCAAGTATTTAGATTGAAACATATAAAATTGTCATTTTTGTAGACCAAAGCTAATCAAATATTAACACTTTAATATGGTTCAATGGAATAGCTGTAACCTAAATGATAGTGGTGGAGAGAATGACAAGTAAAACAAAAGCAATAGTCTTTACTTTTTTTTTTTTTTTTTTTTGAGTTGGAGTCTCACTCTGTCACCCAGACTGGAGTGCAGTGGCCGCCCCCGGCCACCACAGCCTCGACCTGCTGGGCTCCAGCGATCCTTCAGCCTCAGACTTCCAAGTAGCTGGAACTATAGGCATGCGCTACCACGCTCAGCTAATTTTTTATTTATTGTAGAGATGAGGTCTCACCAAGTTGCCCAGGCGGGTCTCGAACCCACGGGCTCAGGCAATCCACTCACCTCAGCCTCCCAAAGGCGCAGGATTACAGTCTGAGCCACCGAGCCCGGCTAGCAATAGCCTTTTCTATGCCAACAAAAATATATACATCTAATATGCATTTTATCATACAAGATACTTCAAAAGTGAAAACTTATTTAAAACAATTAGGCACTTAAATTCTATGAGTAGATGAAATATCAAGTTGTTCCATTTATTTTTAGAGAACCATTGGTCTGGGAGGGAAACTTGAGAGATCAGACACACCACAGTTGATGGGAGTTTGTTCTATGACCATCATAGCCTGGTTCCATGTCAAAATTGAAGTTCAAATGCCGGTCAGAGAGATGGCAAAAATCCAAGCTACAGTGAGGGTGTAACTTTCAGTCATGGCATTGACTCAGTGATTGGGTTCAACTATGAGCCATTTATACACTGCAAATAAACTGAATTTATCCCATAGCAGAGCTAACCAAAACACAGTAAAATACTCATTAGATTGTCTCTTTAGTATTAGCAGAGGGGTACCAAAAAAAGTCCAGTATTTAAAAATAGCTTTCCCACTACTGTCTGAATTTACTATTATTGCTGACATTAATTTTTGTTTACGTTTGCACGCCTATTCCGTGAGGTTTCTAAATACAAATATCTCTGAGAGTAATGCTTGACACATGTCAAGTGCTATTCCTTTTCTTCAATAAAGGCAAATGAAAGCATTAGTCATCAGAAAAAAGTAGGCACAGAAAAGTTCAGAAATAGGAGGTATCCCACTGAAGATAAATCCTTTTTTTTTTTTCACAATTTTTCCTAAAGACTGCTTGGCTTACATTTTATGCAATGATAAATCATGTAATATTAACTTTCAGAAGTCTGAACAACATCCAAGTAATAATTGGATTCTATCCCAGAAAATTATTTAAATATAGCTGACAATGCATTTTACAGAAATCTTGAATTGCCCGTTAGTAGCAGTAATATTATAAACCCCCTTTGCAGATTTAAGGATACCTGGCCAATCAATACCTTTCCTTATTTTAGAAGTGCCCCGAAACATGCAATTGTATCCTAACAGTTTGTTTACACTTCACATCCCGCATACCTCTCCGTAGTCAACCAAACTAAAGGTAAATAATTAACAAGTCAACAGAATCAATCAGAATCTTTGTTCCAGAAATGCAAAAATGGAACCAAATGGAGCTAGTTTGTTTCTTACAGGTGGAAGAATTAATGTAAATTTAGGAAGGAGTGTCCAGGACCATGCTTTGGGAAAAGTAAAGATGGTTGGAAAGATAAAGAGACCAGAATGAAATAGACATAGAGAATTAGAGAGAACAGACTATGTGATGGCCATAAAAGACTGAGACAGAGTCTCTTTCTGTAGATTTCCAGCTTCTGATTTCAGCACTTCATCAATAGTATTTGACTGTATTTTGAAATGGTGGGTCCTGAGACCATCCCATTAATGACAACAGAGGCTACAACAACATCAAAATCCAACAAAAGAATGGTAGCTAACTCTTATGATGCACCTATAAATACAGGGTAATGTTTCCAAGTCTTCATAAGATTATCTACTTCATCTTGACAATGACCTCATGTGATAGGCAGTGATTGCATCCAAGCTGGCATTGGGAAGAATCAGAGTATGAGCTCAAGCATGTTTCAATAATGATCTAGTATTTAACTAAAAATTGTGTGTGTGTGTGTGTGTGTGTGTGTGTGTGTGTGTGTGTGTGTGTGTGTGTGTACAGGGCGACTAAGCAAAGTGGATGAAGGGTTTCACTTCCATTACTTTCTCTAAGCTGAATCAGGACTATTTCTCTTTCTCCTACAGAGCCTAATTTCCTGAGATTCAAGCGTGCGCATGAAAGTTGTGCTTTTATCAACGAGAGGATATTAGAGATATTTGCTCTGAGTGCCAAAATTGGCTACATACATTTTCAGTCCTAATCAGAAACACAAAAATCCAGTTTTGAGAAATCCTAGAAAAACAAGGAACTTTGGAACAATGATTTCCCAAAGCATACATTTCTTTCTGTTCATGGATGTCATACACATTTTTTTTAGTAGCAACATATAATTGTGCATTTATTCTTTTTTAAACTGCAGGGATTTTCCAACATGCCACCATTTGTACAGATGGAACTATTCCATTCCTAAAGAGTGGAAAGTCTTTTCTGTCATATTTTATCAGTTCTCTGGTCATTAAATTTGACAGACTATAAATCCCCTGTTTACCATTAAGCAGATTGTGAATGACAAGATAGTATTAAGCGTTTTTGGCTTACAGATTGCAGTTGGGCAATCAATAGCACATCACTCTAGGAAAATTATTGCTATAATTGAAGGGGGGCATGATCATCAAGGAGGATTGTATGTTCTCTTTATATGTGGACTTAGCAAAGAAAGCCAAAAATAAAAACTGGGACAGTTCACAGTTGCAAACATTCTGATTAATAATAATGGTGAAGGAAGCCAGGAAATAAATGGTTGGAGAAGAGACAGAAGACGTGGCCTTTCTTGTGGATGGTGTCTTCTCAGCAGTAGAAGACATGGGAAAGACAGGAGGCCATCTTCCAAATCTCATGGCCATGTGCATCCACCATCCATTATTTTTTTTAATTGTATGGTGTAGTGTTTCCCTATTAATGGGTTGATTATATTTTTAGAAATCTTGGAAAATGTGTAGATGCTGATGTAATTGTGTTTTGGCTTTGCTAAGGATGCTTACTGTGAATAAGTTGTTTCCTCCCTTGGCTGCAGGCCACTGAACTGCTTCTCCCTTACTCCCTTCCCCACATACAAACCCTGTGATCACAGAGAAAATACGCCTTTAAAGGTCTAAATCTGCTGTTTCTACTACTGAATAAATTAGATTCCTTATTGTGTAATTTTAAAATCATTTGTACTTTTTCTATGTGACTTTTCTTATGAACGTAAGGAAACATTATTTGTAATTATTAACTTCATATTTGTATCCTCTGTTTGACATGAGGTCCCTAAGAACAAGAACTTACTTTTTCTTTTTTTTTTTTTTCCTACTTCAACATCTATAAATCATAGCACCATAAACAACAATACCAGGCAGGTGAAAAATGCTAAAAATTATATATATATATATATAATATATATGTTATATATATACATATATATAAAATATATATGTTATATATATACATATATATAAAATATATATGTTATATATATATAAAATGAATGGCTATCAGCCAATTAACTTGTGCCCATTGTCACTGGATGCTTTTGACTGACAGAATATGTTGTCACTTTTTATTATTATATTAGCTCAGTTAATTCAGCTTAAGTAAAAATATCCATGGAGTCAGAGGACTTCTAGTTTCTCCCCCATACATAAAATGCACAGATTTAACCCTATCCACACACACACACACAAATCTAGAAATATACAATTGTGTTTTAATTCTGTTTTAAACCATAGGACTTTTCTCACTTGCTGTCATTTGTGTAGATGGAACACGTCCTTTACTAAAAAGTGCAAATGCTTTTTGTCATATTTTATTGGTTCTTCTAATAATATGATTCTAATAATACATGTCTAATAAGCATAACCATGGTACACTTACTCAGATACGGTGATCTATCTCTATTAGTCTTTGACACCCACAGCTCAGTAATCCCAGCAGTTCTAAAACCTCTGTGCCTTTTGTTAGTTTGTTTTTCTGCTTATTTGAAATTACTCTTTTCTTTTAACTAGGTTGCAACAGTTTCCTTCATATAGTTACCTAATTTTTTTCAATGTCATTCCTAGGCTTCTGTTTCCCCTACAGATTTGCAATATCTCAAGAATGGAGAGTTCACCAGCCACCCCAGGGATCATCATACTCAGTGCCTTGCTGAATGGTCAAGGCAGAGTATCTAGAATGGAAACTGTGCTTCCAGTTATATTTACGATACCAATATTCTATTGTTCTATTTTCCTATTTCACTTAATTTGTCAGTGGCCATGTGATGTTGAATGGGTTTCATCATTTTTTCTTAGGAGCTTTGATTTTTATTAAGCTACATGTATCTCCTTGATGCAGCTATGTCTAGCATACAAATAGCACAACCTGGGATGTCATTTAGTTGAGAACCAACTTATGAACCAGAAGGTTGAACTCTAGTTTGAATTAAATGGTGCATCCAGACATTTCAGTAGGATTATACCATGGAAAAAGAGGGCACCCAGAAATCACAACACTTCCTTTGGTAACTGCCTGAAATTTTTTAGCATTTTACCAAATATATATAAAAGTTATATCGAGGAACATAAAGTTCGTAGGTCCATAGACATTTTTATTTAATTTGTGGTATAGATTTTACTTGAAAAAGGACTTAAAAATAATTTTCCATGATTCAGTTTAATTCCAGCACTTTGGGAGGCCGAGGTGAGTGGATTGCCTGAGCCTGTGGATTCAAGACCAGTTCAGGCAACTTGGTGAGACCTTGTCTCTACAATTTTAACTTAATGGTAATAAAAAATTAGCTGGGCATGGTAATAGTTCTGGCTACTTGGAAGGCTGAGGTGGAACTATTGCCGGAGCCCAGCAGGTCGACGCTGGGGTGGCCGTGAGCATGAGTGCCACTGCACTTCAGCCTGGGCGACAGAGACTCCAACTCAAAAAAAAATTTTTTTTTTGCCAGTTCCTGTCAAGAAATATAAATCATTATCCTCAAGTAACTTAAAAAGAGCAAATAAGAAAGAAAAAATAAAAACAAAAATTATTTTGCAATAAGTAAGACATAAGGGATAAAAAGGTGGGATTCAATGGGGAAAACGTTCAAAATAAGAAACATGCACATTGTATGGCTGATGGAACACATAGAGAAATAGAAAGTGTAATTCCAATTTTATGAACAAACCAACTTTTACATAAGATTAAAAATCATAGGACATTTTAATTACAATTTTTGTAAACACAAACAAGGACATATTTTACCTTGAAGTTCCAAAAACAAGTAGCAACTTATTTCTCTGTTTCTTGGAGTCCTCAAGCCAGAAAAATTTCAAGTCCTGAAATAATCAAAACAGAGAAAAAGATAGAATCTTACCTTATCTCTGAAGAATTTATGGTTCTAACTGTCCAAGATGGAAGCATAAGCTCTCCTCTTCATACTACCACAGAATACAAGCACCTCCTACACAAACTCCTTGGTAATAAACTATTGTTTTCTAATTAATTCTATTTGTAGAAACACTTTCATTTCTTTGAGGGAAAGAAAAGGTCTCTTTTTTACTGGTTTTCCCAGAGCATTTGAAATATAGAGGGTAATTAGTGTGTATTTACTAGATAGGCATATATTCAAATTAAGTCAAATGAACTCCTTTCACTTTGACCTCATACTATTTCATTCTCTTAGAATTTCAGGAATATGAATTCAATCATTCTCCAGCAACCAACTTCCAACTTAACTGAACTAGAGAGACATCTGTGGACATTTCTTCCTTTGGAACACAAAAGTAAGACAATTTCTAGGCTAAAATATTCAGACTCTATTTTATTAGTTAAAGTTGTTTTAATTTTGGATATTCTACGTCAGTGGACTTGAGTCCTAAGCAAAACCATTAACTCTTGTGAGCTGGTATACCTTTCTTTGTAAGTTACTTTATACTTTTGATTATTTGGATAATGAGGTTGCTATTTGCATCCAATGTGCAGAAAACACCACGATGCAACATTGATATACTTTATGTTGGTCAATGGTCATAAACACCTTGAAAGGTCTATATTTATATCCTTTGTTTTCAGAGAAAGAAACTGAAACTCAGCGTTTTCCAGTAAGGCAGACACCGCCAGTAGTATCTCCAATAACTATGCTTTCCTTCTTTCTTATTTAGCAGAATGCTAATTTTACTGGTGTTGGCAGAGCTCCCATCTAAAAAGCATTTCTCAGATTCCTTTGCTGATAAAGGTAGCCATATAATGGTATTTCTGGACAATAATATATAAGAGACTGTTGGGAGGGGTTTCTGGGAAAATACCATCTGCAGGAAGTGAACTCATACAATAGTACATATGCCCCTTTTGCCCTTGTCACATTTCCCTTTTTCTTGCCAGAAATAAAGATCTGTGGGACAGAGCTATCCAGCAATCAACTTGAGCAGACTGAGGGACAAACCAAAAAATCAGCCCTGACATCCTTGAGACACTGGATTGCCTACTTCCGAATTTCTTTCTCTGAGGAAGAAACATACCATTCACTTTGTTTAAACAACCATTCCTAGGACTATCTGTTGCACGTAGCTGGATAACTTTTACATCCAGTAACAAGCCCAAGGTCCCTGCTGATTCTACATTCAGTAAAGAAGGCTAAAAGAAGACACCCTCAATGTTAATTCAGCTAGCCAAGTGACATTTAAGGGCTAGCTTCGTTCCAGGGCTAGAATTATCCCATAAGCACATTTGTATCCTGAGGTGCAAAAATAGCTTTTTTTTACTGTATCCTTTATTGTTTGCTTTTATGCATTCTTCAAGTATTATTGAGAGCTTGCTGTCACAGATACTGTGTTGTCTAGAGACCAAGAACAGAAAATGTGACTGCAACCAAGAAGTTTACAGCTTATTCTGGTAGATATTTCAAATAAATAATGAAGCAAAGAATTATTATAATTGTGGTATATGTTCCAAAAGTGTGTTACTATGACAGCACCAAATGGGGAGGCCTACCCCAGTCTGCAGGATTACAGGAGGCTTCAAAGAGATTGTCATATGTATTAACTTCTAAAAGATGAGTATAGATTAATCAGGCAGCTGGGAGTGGGGAAAGGGAAGGGGACTTTTAGGCATAAGAAATGGCATGTGTAAAGGTTTCGAGGCTTAACAAAAGATAGAAGAAGTGGTTCACAATTAGGCTAGATAAATAGGCTTAAAATGCAGTTTTTTTTATGCCATCCTGAGATTTTGGACTTTATCAAGGAGACAATAGAAATCATGGGAGACTTGTAAAGGGGAAAGGGATATAACCAAATGACTGTTAGGGTTAAAGAGAAAAATACCCTAAGGTATTTTGAAAAATTGTTTGGAGTAGGATCAGCGGAAGCAAAACTATTAGTTAAGATATTATTATTGCAGTAGTTCAGATAAAAATATATTGATGAGTTAAACACGGAGATAATGGAGGAGTTGGGAAGAAGTGGACAGATTTGCTAAGTATTTAGGAAGGGGCTGCCTCTGGATGCAATGGGTGATTGGATAGCAGAATGATAAGAATGAAGATGTAAAGAACACCTTCTGCACGGACTCAGTGGCTCAGCCTGTAATCCCCGCGGGTTCGAGACCCACTCGGGCAACTTGGCGAGACCTCATCTCTACAATAAATCAAAAATTAGCTGGGCGTGGTAGCGCATGCCTGTAATTCCGGCTATGCAGGAGGCTGAGGTGGAAGGATCGCTGGAGCCCAGTGGGTCGAGGCTGCGGTGGACGGGAGCGTGCCACTGCACTCCAGTCTGGGCAACGGAGTGAGACTCCAACTAAAAAAAAAAAATGCCTTCCTTGTTTCTAACTTGAACAATTGAGTGGACACTGTCATAAATTACCAAGAGGAGTACAGGAGAAGGAAATATTTTTGAAAGAAAGAGCGTTGATCCAGTTTGTTGAGTTTACAGAATGTACAACATATCTAAATGAAGATGTTGAGTAGACAGTTGAGTACAAAGGTGACAAGCACAAGGTAAGTCTGGGTGGTGTGCTAATGGTGAGTGTTTGGCCAGAATATCAATGACAACTTTATCTATGTTTATTGCTACACGTCTACTTTTGTTTCTAGATTAGAAGTTTTTCATACTACCAGTAAGTAATTTTACGCTAATAAGAATTAGGTGGTTCACTGTAACTTCATTTTGCATGCTTTACTTAATTTCCTGTCTTCACAATTCCAAATAAGTTAGTTAGAAAGCTAAACTTTCTCAGAAAGCTCCTTAATTGCTGAATACTGTATCTGCCTCTATAATTTGGAACAATAATAACTAGAAGAACAACACCAACACTTAACAAAGCACATAAATATCCCAGATATTGTTACATTACTTGCGTATACAATGTTGATGGCTCAACAATTATAAGAAGAAATGTTTTCTTTCTTAAATTTTTATTTTAAAGATGTAGAGTACAATTCAGGATTAGGTATACAAGTGGTCATCGTGCAAGTAAGGTTTGGGTCTCCCTTTTGGTCCCCACTTTGCCTGCTTTGAAATCAGGTATCCGTCTTGATGGTTTTGTTTTTGTTTTTGTTTGAGTTGGAGTCTCACTCTGTCACCCAGACTGGAGTGCCGCAGCCTCAACCTGCTGGGCTCCGGCAATCCTTCTGCCTCAGCCTTCCGAGTAGCTGGAACTACAGGCAAGCGCTACCACGCCTGGCTAATTTTTGTTTTATTGTAGAGATGAGGTCTCGCCAAGTTGCCCAGGCAGGTCTCGAACCCATGGGCTCAAGCAATTCACTCACTTCTTGATGTTATGTGTCCCCTCCTAACCCACAGTTTCCGGCTACTGCCAATCCCTTTCTTACAGTATTATGATAAATGTTCAGGGTCTGCTTATGAGTGAAAACATGTGGTACTCAGTTCTTTGTTTCTGTGATAAATTACTAATTATGACAGACTCCAAATTCATCAAAGTTGCTGCTAGGTCTATCATTTTGTTCTTTATAGCTGCATAACATTCCATCATGTATATGTGCCACATTTTTTTATCCAGTCCAGTTTTGATGGGCAGCATGGTTGGTTCTATGTTTTTGCTACTGTAAATAGTTCTGCAATAAATACTCATGCTCAGGCATCTTTTTTATAGAGTGATTTAAGTTCCTCTACGTATATTCCCAGAAAGGGGATTGCTGGGTCATATGGAAAGTCAAATTCTAGTTCTTTTAGGAATTGCCACATTGTTTTCCACAGAGGTTGAACTAGTTTGCTTTCCTACCAACAGTGTAGAAGCATTCCCTTCTCTCCATATCCTCGCCAGCATCTCTTGTTTTTTGTTTTATTAATGATGCCATTCTTACTGCAGTTAGGTGGTATCTCCTTGTGGTTTTGATTTGCATTTCTCTGATGATTAGTGAGGCTGAGCACTTTCTCATATGTCTACTTTTGAGAATTGTCTATTCATGCCTTTTGCCCACTTTTTAATGGGCTGCTTGTTTTGTTTTCTTTTGGCATGTTGAGTTACTTGTAGATCCTAGATGTTAGGCCTTTGTCAGATAAACAGTTGGCAAATATCTTTTTCCCATTCTGTGGGCTGTTTCCCTGCTCTCTTGATGGTTTCTGTTGCTTTGCAGAAGTTTTGCACTTCGATGAGGTTTCACTTATCAATCTTATCTCTCATGGTATGGGGTTTTGATCAGGAATTGGTATAAGCAAAAGAACTAAGATTCCGAGAGGCCACATTGAACAAGGTTTTCCTAGGTTAAGTGGGAGATTTGTCTTTAATCTCAAGTATCTCAGACTTGACTCCCAGATTGTCCCTAAGTGTTCCTACTGAGGACCTGTTAAAAAATGTATTTTGGGGGAGAAACCTTTTTACTCTTCCTTCCTAGGTTCTCCATCTGGGACTATGCAAAATAAACTGACAAAAGACAGATTACAAGAGAAAAACAAATAGTTTATTAACACATGTAGCTTACATAAAGCAATATAAACATAAAGGGATATTTTAAAACTTGGACTTCCATAGCATATTGACACAGATCAATGTTTGTAGAGAGTGACAACATAAAGAAAAAAGATTTTTTAGACTTCTAGAGGCTGCAAACTGTTGAAAGGTAAATATATGGGAGAAACTAACAGAAGATAAGGACTATCTTAGCAAGTTTTTTTGTGTGTGCTGGTCTGTCTCCTTGCCAAATTTCTATCTTCTTCAGGACCACAAAATGTGCCTGGAAGAGGAGATCTGTGGCAGTTCTCATGTCGCAAGAGTTTTTGCTTTTAGTCATAGAAGGGGAGCTCTGAGAAGTCTTCTTTTGACTCTGCCGATTTACTTTTTTTTTTTTTGAGTTGGAGTCTCACTCTGTCGCCCAGACTGGAGTGCAGTGGCTGCTCCCGGCCACCGCAGCCTCGACCTGCTGGGCTCCGGCGATCCTTCCTCCTCAGCCTTCCAAGTAGCCGGAATTACAGGCATGCACTACCACGCCCGGCTGATTTTTTGATTTATTGTAGAGATGAGGTCTCGCTGCCCAGGCGGGTCTCGAACCTGCGGGCTCAGGCAATCTACTCATCTCAGCCTCCCAAAGGCGCGGGATTACAGGCTGAGCCACCGAGCCCGGCTGACTCTGCTGATTTTCATTTGCTTCTAGCTCAAAGTAATTTTCATGCCAAAGTGGCATATCCTGATACCCTATAGCTTTACAGTAGCGATGGAAACAAGGGCCAGCTCTTTCTAAATTAACCCCATATATTGCATGCAAATCATGCAGAAGTGTTTCAGAGGAAAGTTGTACTCAGAGATAAGATGTGGGTGATGTTCAGAATGCAACCATAGGCCCAGATGTTATATCTATTCCCTTTATTTACTTTTGTAAGGGAAATGAACCATAGAGGCTACATTTTATAAACTGACATGTCAAAAAAGACCTAAAAAGCCCATTTGTTTTCATGAGAATCTCAGTAAGATGTTGATTTGGTATAGCTATAACAAAATAATAATTTAATTTCCACAGGAAGAGCAAAACACTCTGCTGGAAATGGGACAGGCAGGCCCTGGTTCTGTGCTTCCTGCTTCTAGGAATTTGACACACTAATGAAATGGATGGGTGAGGTAGGGAGAAACTTTGTAGAGAGCTAATTTCAACTACTCGTTACCTATAGCAAGCATTTCACTTTTTTTCTTTCTAATCTTACTTTTTCAGATTTTGGCCATTTGGTGCAAGTGATGAGGCTTCAGATTAATTTAATCCCTGCTTAGTAGCTCTCTCTATAAGCACAGAATACAAATAAATGATATGAACTATCAATCTTTAGAAGCATGCTAGATAGTATGAAGTAGAAATGGAAATGCCATCATCTGCCTTAAACATATTTAAATTCATGTGCAAATATGTTTCTTACAAATTATTTTATCTAGTAAAATACTCTTCAACATGATGTAATGAATATTTTTTCTTAAATATTTATTTTAAAATAAATTTATTAAAATATACTAGTCTTGACTATAGAAATAATAAATTTGAAAAATGCAGCAATATATTTTTTTTAAATTGTACTATTTTCTACTGGGCTCTTATAGACTTATGATTATATCAATATCATATAAATGATTATAAGATAAATTTTGTGTTTTGATAACTTAGGTTGAATAACATTTTGCTTATGAAAAATACTGAAGAATATTTTGTATTAGCCTTGGAGCCTTTTATCAGTTCAACACACTTCATTCAAATTCCCAATATATGAACTTGAAATTAGATAGATGAACAGCTTGATCAGTGCAGTGCCTCCAATACTGAAGCAGTGATTCTAGGAGATCCCCTGGAAGTGGTGCAAACCGGAAGTCTACCATCCTCCCAAGTGTCTGCCCCAAATGCCTTCAGATAATTATGACTGCTTCTTCTTGTTCCACTTTCTCCTTGGCACACTTTACCCTGGAAACATTCAGGAAAGGAGATTATGGAAAATGTATTTCTATGAGACTATGGAAGGGTGTGGTGTAATGCCAAGTTACAACAGAAAATCGAAAGCGTTATCTTACAGAAAAGTTGAAAAGGTTAAAGAACGCTAATGTTCCTGCTTTAAGGCTGCTCATTGAATCTCATTATTACTTCTCCCTTGCCTGCTTTAACTAGAATTCCAGCTTTTGTACTTAGCCTCTTATTCATGACAAAGCAGACAGAGTACATATGTAGTTCTTTTAAAATTACATATCATGTTATTCCTATGCTCAGAACCCTCTGATAACTTCCCCTCTTGCTCAAAGTAAAAGATTAATGCCCAAGAAGGTCCTTGGACTTCTGGCACTTCTTGCCTTTCTCA
This sequence comes from Carlito syrichta, assembly GCF_000164805.1. Classification (NCBI taxonomy): domain Eukaryota; kingdom Metazoa; phylum Chordata; class Mammalia; order Primates; family Tarsiidae; genus Carlito; species Carlito syrichta. The sequence goes on from NW_007258838.1 coordinate 74,782, forward strand.
CTGCACTTTCCATTACTCTCCCCCAAACCTACTTCACTTCAAGCCTCTGGCCACCTTGTTGTTTCTCTGCTACACCAAGCATCTTCCTACATCAGGTTCTTTGAACTTACTCTTCCTTCTACTTTGAGTAGTAATTTCACTCACGATTCTGATTGAATGTCACCTCCTCAGTGAACCCCTCTCTGATTTCTCCATAAAAAATAAGTTCTTACCCTAGCACTCTAACCCTCCTATTATTTGCATAAATTACTTTTTGGCAAATATATAAGATTTATGTGTATTTATTTGTTTTATCTCTTTCTCCCACTAGATTTTAAGCTCCATGAGAGAGAGAACTTTGTTTTACTCACTGCTATAGCCACAGAAGAAAGAGCGGGTCCCAGCATTTTGTAAACACCAAGTAAGTAAATGTTGAATTAATAAATGAACAAAGACTGAGTATTGTAAAGAAATGATGACAGGCAGGGATGACTAACAAACAAGCATATGGATTTAGCCATAATAAGTAAGTATGTTGCAGTATCCCAGAAAGAACACGTCTACTGGATAGTGAAGCTCATTTGTCTAAAGTAAATATTGTCAACTCTTACTTAATGTGATGTGTAGTTAGTCTTTTCTATTTTATTTGGCTCTTTCTCCTTTTTTAGATTAAAAATATAGTTTATTTAAAAGTAAATTAGAGAGAGAAAGAGAAGGAAGAGAGAAGATTCACTTCCCCAAGGTAGGAGAAGGAGCCAAAGCCAGGGAGCATGGTGACAGCCATAGCTCAAAAAGCACATGGCCACATTAGAGTCTAGCAAGGCAATGGCAAATAGTCGCTTGCGGTTGAGTCCTTTTAACCATTCCCCTTGATGGGGGAAGATCATTAAGGTGATTGGGTGGTGGTCTGCTCTACACCATCATGATGGGGCAGGCAAGTGCAGGTACTGATATCAGGTGATTAACAGCAGCCAGATGGGTGGGTTAGTCACATGACTGCTGCCATGGTGGGGTCTGTCTGACTCTATCATAATATAACCTACTGACAAGCCGTGTACTATGCCTTCTTCATGAAATAGCACAATAATTCCAGGCTCTGTTGAAAGGTGAAAACAGTATGCCATTTATTGACTCTTAAAATAAGCATTATCAGAACAAAAAAAATTTACTGCTTTTGTGATATCTGGAAAGAGTATTTAACTGTCTTTCTGGTCACTTCTACCTAAATTCTCCACTGACAAGTTCTACTTAGATTTCCTTTTCTTTTCCTCCTTCTCAACTTTGCATGTGGCCTTCCCTCTTCCTGAATGCTCCACCAGCATTGATTTGATTATATTATTTCTGAATTTGAGAATTACTTCCAGTGCCAATTTCCTGGCCAACCTTTTCCTGACTCATGTAGGTAGGTCAAGGTGCTCCTTCTTATGCTCTTATTGCATCATGAACATAGTCCTTAAAGGATGAAATATGTGTGTTATAGATATATCACATAAATAGTCACTATTGGCTTTCACACTGTCTTACCTAGAGTGGATCTTGTCAAATGCTTTCTGAGGAATTAATTAATGCATACAAGGGAAAACAAACTGGCATCCAAGACTAAATAGAAACGTGTGGGTTCTCACAGTTGGTGTTGGAATAAGATTGTTTTACTTTCCAGAGACATAAAGTTCTGCACCAGGAAAAAAAAAAGTATATTAATTTTTGTAATCACATACTTTGAACTCTGAAAGGCAAAAAATATGTAATTTCCTAATGTGAAAATAGTGTTTAAAGAAATTCAATTACCAATTTTCTCACTCAGGTAATATGTTTTGTTTTTACTCAATGAGTATGTTTATAATATATTTTAATGTCTATATATTTCCCTTCTGTAAAAACTGACAGCTCTGGCAAAGTTTAATTTATATAAAGTTACTAATTTATGCACATGCAGTACTTTTTTGTTTTTTTAAGTTCAATTATAATTTCTATAGCTTAAAAAATTATGAAATAACTTTTATTCCTATCTCCATCCTCCTCTGATACCTTACTCCCTCCCCATTTTCATTAGCAGATAAACTTGTCTTCCCTGCCAAAGGACTCATTTGAGATGGGAACATTACTTTATTAGAACCTACCTGAATCAAGCTAATATGAAAAAAATACAAGAAGAAAAAAAAAAGTTGTCATGTCATATGAACACTAAAAGCAGTGAGGTCATAAATTAATAGCTTAGTGAACACATTGTCTAAATAATGAAAAAATTTTGCTCACTCTCTGTTACTAATTTTAGGAATTAAAATACATGCTAAAATGGCCACTTCTCTAAGACCTATATGAAATCCAAAGAGCCAAAAAGCTAAATATGAGTTTGGTGGGGAGGGAAACCAAATTATGCCACCTCAAAATATGCTTCTTTGGCATATTTTGAGATGGCTATTCAGAGGGGCTGCAGACACAAGAATAGCTGTGAAAAGCTGTCCTTTTGTGGAAGATTTGCATCTGTAAATGAAATCTACATCAGTGAAGTAAACAGCAGATGCAAACAAGCTTTCTCTGAACACTGGTCTAGGAAAAGATTAACTCACAGAAAAAGAAGACTGGAAGTCTGACACTTTTAGAGGCCTAACAGAAACTTTTGCCATGGGCTACTATCTATTCTTTGTGAGGGCTGCTACCCACAAAACTCATCTGCATCACAAGGCAGTCTTTGTTCACCATGCCTTCCTCCCCTCCCTTTCCGTAGCTGTTACCACACTCCAAGCCTAAAATCTGTCTCTATGTTACTAACACTTGCTATCCAGCTCTTCTCTGTTTCATATTCTGTATGACTCCTGTGCATATGTATGCATGCAACATATTTGTATGCATTTCCTATTGTTAATCTGTTTATAGTCACTTTATTTTATAGACTCAAATATCAAACCTTCTGATAGAAAAATAAAATGTTTGAACTTCCCTGCAGTCATTTTAAGATATATCCACAGATGTTTTGATATTACTCTCCTTGAAAATCGGTGCTGATTTTCTCCCTCCCTTAGTTTTTCACTTCTGTGCAATAAATTACCACATGTTAAGTGATTTAAAACAACATATATTTATTATCTTAGAGTTTCCATGAATCAAGTGTCCAGACACAGCTTACTAGAGTCCCTTGCTGAGGGTATCACAAGTCAACATCAAGGATAAGCCTCATTGCTTTAAGGAGGTCAGGGTATTCTTCCAAGATGCTTGCTGGCAGAATTCATTCCCTTAAAGTTGTAGAATTTATGGTGGCTTGCTTATTCAAGGCCATTCATCCAATTAGGTCAGGTCTATGCAGGATAATCACCATTTGATTAATGTAAAGTCAACAGATTAGAAGCCTTAATTACATCTGCACATTTCCTTCACTTTTGCAATATTCTATTAAAAGAGGGTTACATAAAAGTGTGTTTACCAGGAAGCAAGATCATTGGGACATCTCATAATGATTCTGTCTACTACAGACTCTAAATAAGAAACATCTACCTAACGTCTTCCTAAACTCCTGACCCACTGAGATAATATAATGTTTTTATTGTATTAAAAGTTACTAAGTATCGCCGGGCTCAGTGGCTCAGCCTGTAATCCTGCGCCTTTGGGAGGCTGAGGTGAGTGGATTGCCTGAGCCCGCGGGTTCAAGATCCTCCTGAGCAGTGAGACCTCATCTCTACAATAAATCAAAAATCAGCCGGGTGTGGTAGCGCATACCTGTAATTCCGGCTACCTGTAATTCCGGCTACTCGGAAGGCTGAGGCGGAAGGATCACCAGAGCCCAGCAGGTCGAGGCTGTGGTGGCCAGGAGCGGCCACTGCACTCCAGTCTGGGCGACAGAGTGAGACTCCAGCTCAAAAAAAAAAAAAAAAAAAAGTTACTAAGTGTTGGGGTAGCTTGTTATGTAATGGATAACTAATATAGTGAGGTTATACTTGCATGAATTACACTCAGGGTAGGAGTGTACAATAGTATCCCCCTTCTTTTCTTGGCTCAGAAAGTCTAGTTCCAATAAAAGTAGACGTTCAAAAAGTACTATGTAAGTAAGGATATGATCTTTCAATCTCATGTGAAGACGTTACAGAAAAATAGCACAAAGACAGCTAGAAATTGTAAAATACAATCCCAGTACCCAAAGATTAATTTAAGAAATTGATACTCACAGAACTGGCACTGATCATTACATAAGAACTCTTTGTTTAAAAGCACTGGAGCTTAAAGTAGAAATTTAAGAGGCAGACATCTTATATTTAAATCAAATCAAAAAATATATCTGCTAACATATCAGTAATTAAAAAGTTCTATATTAAGAATTATGAAATATTTATCTTTTCATTGAAAATGAATGCACATTAAAGATGATTCTTCTCTGTAACAAATGAGGTTAAAGTAGTCTCCACACAGGGGTGCAACATAGCCCTTCCTTCAGTAATGTGACAGTAATTAAGAGTGGTGGCACTGACACGTTTATGTAAAAATATTATTTTACATGAAACTGAAAGTTAAAGAAAAAAGCTTTAACCCTTAAAATTCTCAAAGAGGTTTTCTGCAAAGCCTCTGTTTTTCAACATGTAGCTGATCTTGGGTATAAGCATTTTTTATGTATAAGTTAATTATGTACAATTTGAAAGTTATGAATTATCTGTAGATTTTCTTGCTTCCAAATATCTGTTACTTACATAATCTGCTACTTATATCATTTGCTTAGCATAATAGAATATGTATTTTAATTAGATAATTCAGAAAGATAACATTTAATTCGAAATAGTTACTCCCTTTGAACTGAGGTGAAAAAACTTAGAAAGCTAGAGAAGACAGTTCTGCTTTGGTGAGCTCATTTGCATCAATCAAATAGATGACAGAATTTCTTTCTTGTTTCAACAAAGAAAGAAGTATAACTATAGGAATATGGATAGTGAGTTTATGATGATGTGTATTACTTTTGATAAATTTCCAGCATCAGGTGATATCTTTATTTAGATATAAGTATGAATACAATTTTGAAGACAAATAAAAAGTGATTTCAGACTCTGTATTTTTTTGTTTGTTATACATTAACATTTTTGTAACATTGGGAATAATGAAGAAGTGGTTCTATGTGCATCCCTAAATTTTCTCTTTATGGCCAGCATCTCAGCTTCCATGTATAAATGATAAAAACAAGAGAGCAGAAGTCAACAGTATGCTATCAAAATTCTTTTCCTGAGGAAAAAGAGATCTCTGATATCTAACTGTTTATAAGACAATTTTATGAAAACAGGGAATCCAGATAGCAATTTTTAAAATATTGCCTTAAAAATAAAAACATTCTAGAAACAGGATTTAGGGTAATGTTTCATGGTGGAATGAGCAATGGAAAAGCATTTTTATACCAATTATTTGATTTAATCTTCATAAGTTTTCTGTGTGCAAGTGATGGCAGTGGACAAAATGTGCCTTTTGTGGATGAGAAACTGAGTCTCAAAAACATTAAGTTATTGGTCCAAAGTTGCATATCTCTTAGACAATAAATCTAGGAATGAAGCTCAAATCTTATGACTGCTTATTTTTCTGAAGTTTTTGCCACTAAGAAATATTGCCTCCACTCATCCATAGAAGATACCTTTAATACTGGATCTCTACGGACCAATAAGAGCAAAGAATCTTTTTTTTTTTTTATAATTGTAGAGATGGGTTCTCACCAAGTTGCCCAGGCAGGTCTCGAACCTCTGAATTCAGGCAATCTTCTTGTCTCAGACTCCCAAAGCGCTGGGATTATAGGCTTGAGCCACTAAGTCCGGCCAGCAAAGAATTTTAATTTTAAAGTGAGAATGTTAGAATTTTATGTCTAAGACACATAGAAATCACCCCACAGAATTAAAGTGTCTTAGTCCAGGTCCTTTAGGAAGCCCTGAAAAATGACTTTGTGTAATAAGTTTTACTACTTTACTGATGAGAAATAGTATGAATTGTATATTATCAAATAACTAATGAGCACTGCAACCATGAGACTTTAGCTTATGAAGCTTTTGGAGTCTAGCATGACCTAGAGGTTTCTGGGTACATTATTCTCAAATCGAGGTGCTAATACCCCCAAGCCATTGCCTGTGAAAGTATATGAAATTATAGAATCAACTGGACACAACTTTCCAGAGTGTCCATTTCACTTCATACTGAGCATTATACCAGTTTTAGTTTTAAACTAAAATAATTGCAACTATATCATGGACTATAAAAATCAAATGAACTATTAATATAAAAGACTTCAAAGATATTTCTCAAGTTGGTGGCTTTTTGGATTCCACCCCCAAGCTCCCTGGGTGTTTGTTTAGTTTTCTCTGAACTTGGGGTAGTGTTTGGAAAAAGTTAGGAGGCATTGCTTTAGAATACACAGTTCCTTCCTTTCTTTTCCTCTATTTCAATGACACAATCCTCTAGAGTAAACCCAAACTCCAGTTTACAATGTATTCCAGGTCATAAGAATAACATAATTAGTCTACAACTTAGGAATTCCTTACATCGTCTTTGACTTTTGATTGGGCTAGAAGACATCACCAAAAACCTGATAAAGGGCTGCTGTGTGCCTTCTAAATAATTACAGTTTTGTAAGAGTCATATTGACTTCTCATTAATGAGTTGACAAGCTTTCTGCTCCACTTGGTGTGCCACCAGGGACTACATGAACATGCAATTTCGGGATTTACCTTAGAATTTTCTTTCTTTATGTTCACCTAACCAGTTTCCCTTCTCCTTTCCCTGCCCATCCAACACTATCAGCTTATAGCTTCCAACCCCTCTTATGCCAGATCTGTGACACTCTCCAATAAAAAAAAGAATGACATTTTACTTAAAAGTTGAGATAGAAATGCTAGAATAGAAATTAAATGAAGGAATAACTTGAATTTGTAGAATTTCTGATCCTTTTCAAGTATAATAAGCAAAGTACTTTTGCCACTCACATTGGGCTGTTATTGAATTTCTACTGTATGTTCTTTCTTGCCCCTTTTATTTCTGAGATAATGAAAATATGCATATCTTAGCTGTCTTAAAATACTAGTCAGTTGTATTAATAGTAGCAAATGTTTAAGGTGGTGAGGAATATATATGTACAACCAAAACATTTATACACATTTTAAGAGATATTATTTATGTATTACTCTTCAAAGTTGAATTAAATTGCAATATCAATATGTAGTATGACATTCGTTCATCCATGCTTCCATCATTTTCTTTGTCTTCCTAGCTGTCACATGGTGATGTTAGCATTCATTTGATTAATACCATATTTTAAGTGATCTTCATAATTAAAATGTGCATACATTTCTAAAATTACATATTTTTTTTATTTTAAAATTCTTGGGTACAGTTAAGGGTTAGGTATACAAATATTCATTCTGCAGGTACCCTTGTTGATGAGGTGTGCCCCCTTTACCAGACAGATATTGACTACCGTTAAACCCACGTCCCTGCCCCTCCCTCCCCCCCATAGTCTCCCGCCACTGTCAGTCCTTTTCTTATAGTTTTACAGTAGTTGTTGAAGGTCCACTTATAAGTGAGAGCATGTGATACTCAGATCTTTGTTTCTGTGAGATATCATTCAGTATTATAAACTCTAATTCCATCCAGGTTGCTGTGAAGTTCATGATTTTGTTC